>NC_037683.1:30936967-31080776 GCF_003255815.1 Theropithecus gelada | reverse complement strand
CAAAAAAAAAAAAAAAAAAAAAAACTGTGATTTTTAATTTTTTTTCCCCTAGCAGGAGATCTGGATTTTGTCTCCCCAGGTGATCTTTAGGAAGGTACTAAATTAAACTTCATGCACTGAGTGCAAGTAGGCAGGGCCAAGTCATGTCCAAGCCAGCAAGGACTCCAGGAAAAGCGAACCTACCATAGTTCTAGGAAGTCTCTATGGTGTGACCAAGTCAGGGCACTTGTTCTGTGCTTTGGGGGTGGGGCACAGATTGAGGAAGTGGCCGTGGGGAATTATGGGTACAACGTGGGGAGGATGGCAGGCTTCCCTGAGTCTGGGAAGACCTGAGACATGGCACACAATTAGCAATAACACAGTGCATGTCGGGCTGGGATGCGGTGTGGGACACTAACCCATGAACACCTACCCAAAGAGTGCATGTTGGCCTTTTACACTTTCACTTCTTTTTTCCCTTCCCTTCTCAAATCAGGAATTTCTCTAGATGTCTCTCTGATAACTAGGCAAGGGAAAGTGCCAGTAAGTCATGTGCCTGAGAAGTCTGTGTGGGGCATGGAGACCTGTCATACTCTATGACTTGTTAAGAAGCAAAAATGCAGCCGCATCATAAACTCTCACCACCTCTCTCATTTTTACCTCAAACTTCTTTCATTTTCTTCTGCATTGCTTCCCATTATTTTCACTCATCCACCTAAGCCGTTCGTAGAGGTGGTAAGAAGCCTAGTCATAACTGAAAAGAGCCTGCAGAGAAAGTTACCCGCAGACTCCATCCTCTAGGATGGGTGAGCTCAGGCTTAAGAGGATGTAAAAGTCTTAGGGATCTCATTTCTTTGGAAATGGCCCAGGGAAGAGTTTCTGTGGTTTTACCTGTCACCCTGGATTATAATTCCTGCCGTCTGTGGTTATCACCAAGCCTGGGTGACCTCTTTATCATACCACATCTATTAGCAAAGAAAGAAGTTTGAAGGTGGGAACACATACATCCCAGAATGTGATTGATGTATATAGAGCCACACTGTGGTGAAGCACATTCCAGTTGAGGAACTTTGGGATGTCTCTTTATCTTCTCATTCTTCAATTCCAAGGCCCCAAGTTGCCAAGACCCTCTTAGAATCAACCAACTTGCTACAAAAAAACAACAAGATATTATTATGGAACAATGATGACTTAAGAAACACTGTTAATTTCTGATGCATGCAGATTACAGAATCCAGGTCTGGTTAGGATTATATAACTATACAGACACTGCAGATAAGCAGCAAAAGCATCCCAACTTACAAGGTGCTGTGAGATACTTGCTGGTGTTTGTGTGTGTAATGACCCCATCTCAGGTACCCTAAGTGTGTCCCTCTATGCATGGCAGAGGAAATAGAGATACCGTACTGCTGGATCACCAGTGGTTTTTGATTACATGATAGCCTGGGCAATCAAGAGCAATTTATTCTACTCGTGAGTAGAATCTCCTGGTCATATACATTCTGACACTCCCTCTCTTCCCCTGCTAATACACATTGTTGTTATATAGCAGAACCCTCATCTATTGGGTGGGTTGTTTTCACTGTCTTAGGCATAATGTCTTGTACAACTATAAATTGAATATAGTATATCTTTGGTGCTAATTCTTCTCTTTACCCACTGAGGTGATGCAAAACTCTTGGCCAGAACAGGCAAAGGAAAATGTCTGTCCTGGGCCTATCTCAGTCCTTGGTGTATGATATTGATCTTTTTAGCTTCCGATCCCATACCAGTCTGTGGTAGCTTAGAGCCTTTCCCACATCAAAACCTTCATACCGGTTATTCGCAAACCTCAGTCTTCAGTTGCCTATAAATTATGTGTTTGTTTGTTTGTTTTGAGATGGAGTTTCACTCTTGTCACCCAGGCTGGAGTGCAGTGGCGCAATCTCAGCTCACTGCAAGTTCCACCTCCCAGGTTCAAGCTATTCTCCTGCCTCAGCCCCGCAAGTAGCTGGGATTACAGACGTGAGCCACAGTATCCAGCCTAAGTTACGTTTTAAGAAGAGTTTTCGGCCGGGCGCGGTGGCTCAAGCCTGTAATCCCAGCACTTTGGGAGGCCGAGACGGGCGGATCACGAGGTCAGGAGATCGAGACCATCCTAGCTAACATGGTGAAACCCCGTCTCTATTAAGAAATACAAAAAACTAGCCGGGCAAGGTGGCGGACGTCTGTAGTCCCAGCTACTCGGGAGGCTGAGGCCGGAGAATGGCGTGAACCCGGGAGGCGGAGCTTGCAGTGAGCTGAGATCCGGCCACTGCACTCCAGCCCGGGCGACAGAGCGAGACTCCGTCTCAAAAAAAAAAAAAAAAAAAAAGAGTTTTCATCAATCTTGTTTCTCTGGCTTTAGCCGTTTCGATTCTTCATAGCTACTGTAAATATTTCAGCAGGATTAGAGCTAAGAAGCAGCACTCATCTTTAATTTCTACTCTATAGTGACTGCTTTCCACCTTCTCTGGCAGCGGGGAGAATAGTGGAAGACTAACCTGACTGTGGCAGGAAGAGGGCAGCTTATTGATTGAGGCCACCTGAAGAAGTTTTTCCCATTGAAGGTTTGGCAGGCCTGTTTATTACTCTTTGTGCTGGTCTATCAGACACTTCCTGTCTCTATAACCTTAGGGTTTAGTACTTAATGATATATTGAGGGGGCTGCTCTGTCCTCTTTCTGATGCCCCATTCTCCACTCCCTTGTCTCTCTCTCTCTCTCTCTCTCTTTTTTTTTTTTTTTTTTTGAGTCAGGATCTCACTCTGTCACCCAGGCTGGAGTACAGTGGCGTGATCTCAGCTCACTGCAACCTCCGCCTCCAGGGTTCAAGCGATTCTGTCTCAGCCTCCCAAGTGGCTGGGACCACAGGCACACACCACCAGGCCTGACTAATGTTTGCATTTCAGCAAAGACAGGGTTTCGCCATGTTGGCTGTGCTGGTCTCAAACTCCTGACCTCAAGTGGTCTGCCTGCCTCGGCCTCCCAAAGTGCTGGGATTACAGGTATGAGCTACTGTGCCCAGCCCATTCCCTTATCTCTTAACAGAAGCCATGTAGCCCAACTCTCCAAGTGCCGTAGACTTCAAGATTGTAGCCAGTAAACATCTGGCAAAGGTAACTCCATCATCCACTCCCATCTGGCAGGGAGCTGTCTCCTGGAGGAGGCTGAGACATAAGTCCTGGGAATCACATGTTCTTTCAGATGGAAAATTCTTTGTCTGTAAGTAGTTGTTTTTTGTTTTGTTTTGTTTTGTTTTTTCCTGCTAAAACATTGAGTATGCAGACACACATGTGACCAGTCCATGAGATCTCACTTGGGCTCCAGCCTCTATCTTATTTGAATGCAGAAAGTCAAATTCACCAAGATCCCATTCCACAGACTTCTGGAAATTATCAGTGAATCTTGGAAGTTCTACAGATCTGCTCTTGTCATCCCTCCTTTCCTAAACTGTCCCTGTAGTCCTAGATTACTGCTTTGGTCTTCCCACGGACAATTGTTACCCACCTGCCCCTACCCCCTCAAGACCACTGGCCTCAAGCTGCTGCTCTTTCTCATTCTGCCTTGTGCTGGTTTGGGGCACAGACCCTTCCCACAGCCTCCCACAGTGGGAGTTAAAGGAAAGAGAAGACTGTGACCTAAGTTTAAGAATCATGGAGGTGGCTCACGCCTGTAATCCCAGGACTTTAGGAGGCTGAGGCAGGCGGATCACAAGATCAGGAGATCGAGACCATCCTGGCTAACACAGTGAAACCCCGTCTCTACTAAAAATACAAAAAATTAGCTGGGCATTGTGGCAGGTGCCTGTAGTCCCAGCTACTCGGGAGGCTGAGGCAGGAGAATGGCATGAACCAGGGAGGTGGAACTTGCAGTGAGCCGAGATAGCGCCACTGTACTCCAGCCTGGGTGACAGTGAGACTCTGTCTCAAAAAAAAAAGAGAGAATCATGGAGGTGCAGTTCAACATGGAGAATAATGCACAACTTCAGACATGTGGCTATACTCACAGCCCCTGACTCAAATGCAAAACCATCTTCAGGGGGTCTCTGCAGGCTGCTTTCCAGCCATCTCCCAGCCTACCATCATCTCAAAGGCTCTGTTTCCTTCCTTGCAGTGAGGGGGGCCTTCAACCATGTCTGCCTTACCTGAGATCCAAGCTCCAACACATACAAAGCATCTGAGATGGAAAGCAATTTGAGCCTCATTCCACCCTAAGTCCTGCCGTCCTAATCTTCCTTTCTCATTCCTTCTCCCCAAATGGCTAATATGGAAAAATCTCTCTCTTTTTTTTTTTTGAAACAGAGTCTTACTCTGTTGCCCAGGCTGGAGTGCAGCGGCACAATCTTGGCTCACTGCAACCTCTGCCTCCTGGGTTCAAGTGATCCTCCTGCCTCAGCCCCTCTAGTAGCTGGGACTATAGGCGTGTGCCACCGTGCCCAGCTAATTTTTGTATTTTTAGTAGAGACGGGGTTTTGCTGTGTTGGCCAGTATGGTCTTGAGCTCCTGACTTCAGGTGATCCACCCGCCTTGGCCTTCCAAAGTGATGGGATTGGATTACAGGCATGAGCCACCGCGCCCAGCAAAAAATCTATTTTCTTAGAGATACTCTACCTTTGCCTATGAACATAATGATCTGATGTCAATACATTCTGGACTGTTCAGAGTCACTTGCAAGTCAGCAAAAGGTCTGGTTGGTCTAGAACTGAACTAAGCCTAGTCCAGTGTCTGTTTGCAATCCTCTTCAGCAGGAAATGAAAAAGAAAGCTGCTAGAACGGAAACAGTATGAGTGGGAATGCAGAGGAGGGGACAGTGGTGAGAAATGCGGAGGAGGCAGAGGCTATGGAACAGATTGGATACCAGGAGGGAGAAGAGTGAAGGGTGCTGCTGAGGATCCCAGGTGAACTGTGGTGCTCATGAGTCAAGATAGAGGACAGGAGAAGCAGCAGTTGAGCAGAGATACAAGGTCCATTTTGCACATGTTGAGTTTGAGGTGATTGTGGGATATTCAGTAGAGACATACAGTGAGCAGTTAGATGTAACCATCGATGACTGATGGACGTTCCAGGATTTTGTGATATGGTCGTGATGCAAGGAAGGAATCACATCTCATGGAGCCCAGCTTTCTGGAATCTTCCTGCTTTCACTTTCCCACTTCTCTCTGGGATGTACCCAGATTCGTCTTGTCTCACCTCAGGTGTTTCCTCCTTTCCTCTGATACCTTGGCATGCTTGCTAATGTTCATGCTCCCCGGGTCTCACCTCCCTAAAAAGTCTTGTCGAGGTATTTGCCCAAGCAAAGCTGATGGGCTCCTTCTTTTGCACAGCAACATTCCCTGCAACTGGGCTAATGGTGGGCTCAAGAGGTGTTGTCATTTAGAATCTCAGGACTTTATATCTGAAACACCAGCCTGCAGTATTGAAAACATGAGATCAATTCTGAAGTCTGTTTAATTGTTGTAATGCATATAAAGTTGGTCTTTTGAATGAACCAGGCTCATAAAGCTATATTGCCAGTTCAGGGAATGAGCCCCATAATAATCAGACACAGAAAGCTTTATTTCCGGTTCAGAGAGTGGATCTGTTTTTCAGTACTGTTTAATGTACATTTCTAGTTTGATGTTTTCTATTTGGTCAATCCCACCAAGTTGATAATGGTTCCCACAAGCCCATCTCTGAATCTTCCCCCCGTCCCTGAACTCATTGTCCTCCTAGAATCTAGAGATTTCTGATGACTCTTCTGAAACATAGAGCCATCCTGGGGTTTGAGCTCTCTGGCCAGGATCCCTCCTGCCTCAGCTACTCTGCTGAATACCAGTCACTGGGCAAATGCTAGTCTTTGTTTACCCTGATCCTCCTGTTCAGTGGCCGCCTCAGCGGTCCATTATGTAGGGCAGACAAGCTGCTGTCTCGGCAGTGAACCCATTGGGCCTCCCAACACTGTGACTAATTGTATTCCCTGTTCTCTGCTACCAGATGCAGTAAATTACATTTCCTCCCAGCTTCCCGACCTGCCAATCCTCTGTTCACGAACTGCAGAACCATCACCTGGGCAGGACGGGACCAGCAGAGCGGCTGGTAAGTCCTGGGGACCTTTGGACGCTAGGATGGTCCAAGGGGCTTGCATTTCAGTGAGCTTTATTAATGAGATTAGTGCCCTGCTATCCTTACATAGGGGGACAGCCTCAGCCCAGCCTCAGACGCAGCCTTCACAGTGGCCACACAAGGCAGGCACCGGCCCCAGATGGGTAATTGAGTACCAAATGGGAAGGAGTTCTGAGTAAATCATATGGCATTTCACCTCCGACTTCGGGGGAGTCTTTCTTTGGTGTTTGTGGTCCTTCTATCTGTGTTTATTCTCAAAGTTCATCTGTATTCTGCCTCTAGGGATTTTCATTTTCCTCATTGGAATTATACAAATTGAGAGAGCCATCCATGATGGAAGCTGGGTGGGAAATATTTTCAAAGCCTATGGTATCTTTACAGAATCCTTTGGGAGTTGAGCTATTTGTATATTATGAATACATATATTCCTAAGTCTTCCCATTTCTGGAGTTATTTCTTAGCCACTGTGGTATATTTGGGAGGAAAAGAAGCAATTTAAAGAACACATGTTTCTTGCTAATGTTTCTCACAATTGGAAATTTTACAAATAATACATTTATGAGTAAATTACATTTCCTCCCAGCTTCTGAGTGTTGAGCATAGGGAGAACCATGCTTTGCTCTGCTTAATGCAGACATGCCTCAGAAATCAGAACTGGAAGGATGCAAACAATAAATCTCTATACCAGCCCTTATGATCTACACAGAAGTGCTGAGGGCTGGGGGTTAAATGGAAAAATGAATTGCCCAAGGTTGCATGGTTAGTTACAACATAAGTGAATTCAAATATGAGTATCAGATTCTGCTTTGCATATTCTAGGTAAGTGTACGTTTAAAATAAATCACATAATGACAGATTTTATAAGCTAAAACAATCATGGATGTTTAAGCCAGAGGAAATATTTTATATAGGCCAACCTGAATATTTTATGAAGCAAAGAATCCCTCCTTATTTTAATACAAAAATAAAATAAAAGTCAAGTAAGAATTAACATAGTTGTCATGTCCACTGGCTAATTGAAATATCTGTTGGGCATCTCGGTAAACAACTTAGCAGATTACTAAGTCCCTCCCCTCTGAATTGTACAGACTCAGAGTCCTAGAGATGGATGGGACCGTCAGTGGTATCTGGTCAATCCAGAGCCAGTTCCATGTCTTCCTGGACAGTGACAGGATGGATAAACAGGAACCTGCAGCCTGCAGTTATGCTTCAAAGGACTCACTGGCAGTCACTTTAACATTGAACTCTTTTAGTACTCCAGGGTGCACTTCTGAGGTCAACTTAGGTAAAATGTGTTTAAGAGTCACACACATTCCCTCTAGTTATTAGAGACTTGGGTGTTGATGATTCCTGATAGCTGTGGGTAAACAACTTCTCAGGTCCTCTGCACAAATTCCTGCACTTCAAAGGACACGGGATATGATCCAACATATGGATCAGCTCATGGGAGGGTAGGGACAGTGTATGAGAAATAATTTTAAGAGAGAGAAAAAGAATTTGAGCAGTGTGGGTAGTCAAAGAGTTTAAAGTTCAAGAGTAACACATGAATGTGATTGTAGTGCTGTGTAAGTAGGAATGCACATTATTTCCACAACCCAGCTCCCTTTATCTTTGAAGATCCTGCAAAACGTAATGATTTTAAAAGCCAATGCATTTGTAAAAGTATAATGTGATCAGAATCTTTTTAAAAGTAAGTTTACATATGTTTCTGTTGATGACTTAAGAGTTAATTTGCGTAAATGCATCTACTGTGGGATTACATATAAGTGGAGCTATGGAAGGAATTGTGTTTGTTATGATGAACTCCTTTGTCCAGGCTGTTTAGGGAATGGGATGTTCAGATTCATGATCAATTGTGGTTAACAGTGACTACACAGAGCATGTGTGGCTTACCAACCAAGAGAATTCACTAGAATTCTCCTAGATACAGTCCATCTTGCTTTAGGAATGTCCTTTTGGAAATTTATATAAGTTCAGGGACATTTTGACAAATGTCACTTGTCGTTACTAAGTAGTATAACAAATATCCTGGTTGTTTGGAGTTTGGAAGGTTTGGGACTCTGTATAAATGGGAATTTATTTAGAATCATTACTTTTCAGAATTAGAAGACATCTATTCCAATCCTTTATCCAAACATTGAATCCTTGACATAGCAGCCCTGTGAAGAAGTCCTCAAACCCCAGTCACACACCTCTGTGATCCAAGCTTAATCTTCCTCCAAGTTACCCATTCCATCTCTAGTTGGTTCTGACTATTGGGAAATTCTTCCTCTGGTGGAGCTATCATTTGTCTGCCTTCATCTTCCACCCACTTTTCCTTATCCTGCCCCCTGGAGCTATTCAGAACACATCTAAGTTCTAATTTCCCTTCAAGTGTTAGAAAATCACTGTTATTTCCTGTTTTTCCCAGATCCTCACTCTAAATCCCCTTCATGCTCACAGCCCCAGTCTCTCCAGCTGGTATTGAGATGATGAGATTGCCTTTAGACACTCTCCAGCATTCCTGTTCCTCTCATCTGAACACTCTTCACTTGGTTGCTAGTCTACTTGATGTGTCATGCTCAGAGCTACCCAATGCCTCCTGAGCTAGGCTCCTCACCCCCAAAATAGAGCATGACGCTGCAGACCATGTGGCTGACTTTGCTGGCAACACGGCCTTTCAGCTTCAGTTTTGAAAGGCCTCAAAGTCATTTCATGTGTGCCACGTCAGCCTTGCTCCCTTTATCCATAGCATTGTTGTTTCTGAATCATTTCAGCTGAAATGTTCAGTCTGTTTCCCCTAGTTATACATATACTACTTCACCTGCTCATACATAGAAGGACCTACAGAATTCTTTTGTTTTTTAATCTCAAAAGGCAAAACTAAGCATGAGCTATGTACTTTTCTGTCCTTTGTAGATTTGCTATGACTATTAAATATCTTCTTGTTAGTTGTCTCTCAGGAATGTTCGGGGTTTCATGGAGGCACTGAGGAACCACAGCAGGAAGTCGGGAAGGGGAGTGATGTCATGGGATTTGACAGGGCTCTGACATTCCCTCCTATTTCAAACATGCGCAGTTCCTCCATCCTCGTGTTTACATATCATGTTTCCGCATCAGATTTCACTTGAATCTAGGGCTTAACAAGTTTTGAAAGTAGAAAACCCTCTTCTCTATTGTTAGGGTCTTTGTAGCTCATGATTATGGTATCCTCATAGCCTCACTTTGCTTCTCAGTTTAGTACCCCCTCAAACCTGAAAAAACAATCTTTTATTATTTTTTATCATCTCACTGCTAAAAATGTTGCATGTTGGAACCAAAGTCAGAGCCCTGTGGCACACCATTAGAGATCTCTTGGGCCTTGATAACCCTAAATCGACATCTTTGGAGTATGATCATGCAACCACTAACAAGTTAATTGTCTTAACACCCAAGGCACAAGTTTCTGTGTAGTCCACAGGAATATAAGGGATTTTGTGATGATCCAAATACGCTGGATCTTTTCAAATGCAATTTGCCTATTCTTTCCAGAGACCTTGAACAAAAAAGAAAATGAGATTAATCTGCATAGTTTCTGCTTGATGAGCCCATGCTGGCTCTTGGTCATCTCTGTTCTTTGAAGCACAACTTTAGAATTTAGCTAGCCATGATGTCAAGCTCCTTCTATGTAGTTTAGAATCCCCTCATTTTCATTTTTGAAAATCAGACCTTTGAGTGTCAGCTTCCAGCAGCTTTCCTGGTATTCAAGATTCTTGAGACAAATTCAACATGAGAACCGGGACCCTGATCCCAAAGCACTGACAGCCTTTATATCCCTGCAGTGCTTTATTCTTTTCTAAGATTCTCCGCTTGTCTGGGCTTCACTTCCCTTTCTGCCACTTTCTTTCCGGCACTTTACAGGCTGAAAGCTCTCCTTCTTTGACCAAAAATAGAAGAAAAATCAGACATAAGAAATTGGCTTTCCTTTATTATCCATCAACATCACAACCTTGCTGACTTAGTTTTGTTACTACTAAGGTGTCTTGGAAAAACAATTGATTCACAGACATTTTTGATCACTGTTTTTTTTTGGCGGGAGTTTTTTATTGATACATAATAATTGTACATATTTATGGGGTACATGTGGTATTTTGATACATTCATACAATGTGTAATGATCAAAAAAGGGTAGTGAGGATATCCATTATCTCAAACATTTATCATTTCTTTGTGTTGAGAGCATTCAAAAATCTTCTAGCTATTTTGAAGTAGACGATAAATTATTGTTGGCTTTAGTCACCCTACTCTGCTATTGAACATTATAACTTATTTCTTCTATCTAACTATATTTTTGAAGTTAGAGATTGCATTTTGGGATGAGAGGAAGAAGCCAATCGAAATTAATTTCCTCATTTTTATTGTCATTGACATCACAATAGTCATTTTTACATTTCCAGCCCAAAGAGAATATGTGAACACATATGTATATGTATAACCATTTGCTCAAAGGGATAAGACTACCCATATGTATGTTCATTTAACAAGTCAAGCTTGTGCATTGCTTGTCTATCACATGCCAGGTGCAATGCCAGCTCCTGGATGTTTCTTTAACTGAGATGACCCTGACCCCCCATGGATGACACTTACTATCTGCTTCCTTCCTACTGTACTTTACACATCACTGACTGGTGAACCACGCAGGGTGTTCACAGCACCATAAAATATCAAAGTTGGATACCTTTCATTGTACAAATGAGAAAATGAAGCCCCAAAATGGGGTGTGATCTGGATAGGAATTCTGATCCTATCTTTCTCCCTCCTCCCATCTCCCTAACTAATGACAGCGAAGCATGTGGTGCTTATATTTTGTATATGGGCTCTCAGCCTGTTCCTCCTCCCGTAATCACAGCGAATGAAAGGAACTGATCTGGGAAAAGCCTGAATCAATGATTGAACTTTCCATCCTCCTGGAATAGTCTTGTTTTGTATACTCTTGGACTGATGCTCAAATGTATTCATGTCCATTGCTCTTCCCGCCTTGCTTGTGTCTGTTACTCTTGTTCCCTCTTCTCTAGGCTCCCTACAGCCCTTACCGTTGCTTTCTCTCTGCCAAAGGTGAAGGCAGCAGGCAACACGGTCATGTGTAGGGCCAGGGGGATAAATCTGAATCAGAACCAAACATTCTGTGCTCCTCAGACCCATCTGTCTGGGCCCTGCAGAGCAATCGCTTCTCTGCTCAAAACTCCCACCTTGGTTTTTAGGTGGGCACCTTCCCCAGAGTCCTCACACTCCACTCCGCACCTGGGTGTTTTCAGAACCTAGAGACTGGAATTCTCAACCTCCACTTAATGTCTGTACTCCTTCAGGGCATTTCCCTACTGATGAAAGAATTATTAGGGAGCAAGAACCAAGAAAACCAAATGAGGAGGCCCAAAATCAAAGTATCCATGCAGTCATTCATCTGTATCCCTTTGAAGAAGCTAGCAACATTGGTTCTTATTCTCTTTAATAAAAAGGGCATATTAAAATAAAATAAAATAATTTTTAAAAAGAGCATATTACTCAGCTGTCTCACTGGCTTCTTGGAAGGAGTAGCAAAAGTGTTTTATATACTCCAAGCTCATTGTCATCAATATATAAGGTTTGGAAATCAATAATTAAATACATAATTTAATAAAAGCATACTTCCAGATTTCAGCCAGCCTGTCAGTGAAACTTCCATTGAATTGTCTTCTATTTCTTGTCCTCCTTCTCCAGGTCCTTCATCCTGGAAAATTTCAAGAGCTTTCCTTCAAATACTTTTCTGTATGTCCATGTATGTTTCAAGATTTCTTTCAGGGCTCCCTCAACCCTCCACAGCACTCCCTCCTCATTTTTTTAATAAGATGAACAAAGGCACCCAGCCCTTTGACCCTCATCATTATACAAATTGTAGTGTACCTCTGACATGGAGAAGCTGGAGGGAAGACAGGGCAGGTTAGAGAGTATGCTTTGTGCTTTGTGGTTAGAGATGAAGGGATGATAAGCATGAGAGGCTGTTGGTATAAACATTTGGCAGCAATAGGAAGTAGAAGAGTTTTTAAAATTGTGTGCATCAAAAATAAGACATTGCACTGAAAACGTAAGTCTTATTTTCCTACTGGTTCATATATACTCTAGTTCATGCTTTTGAATATTATTGGCTGACAACTGAAGCAAAATATAAGTGCTTACTCATAAAGACGACATTTAAACATTCACACCTCTTGCATGGCTTTCTAAAAGGCCTAGATAACATTCTCACATATGTATCCATGAAGACTAAATATTGCCTTTGGGTTAAGCCAGAGCTTCTCAAAGTGTTCACCTTTGTTACCCTTACTGGAGGAAAGAGTGAATGCAGAAGGGAATATAGAATCATACTCTTAAGTGTGATTTGTGGTTCCTCTGAAGCCTTATGTTTTATCTAGGAAAAAAATACATATGCATTTTGTGACATAACATATCTAAGTTTATTTTATTATAAAATTATATAAAAATGCTTAAAATATTCTATGCTCATATTCTAGGAATATTGGAAGAATAGTGTACAACATGTAAATATAAATATGTAACCCTAATAAAACCATGTCACATGTGGTTCAGTCCCAGAGCCATGTCACATTTAAAGAAATACAGCTTAAAATCACACACCAAAAAACCATTAAGAAGGTGTTCTGTTCTTTAACTATTTCTCCTGAAGGATATTAAAAGGGACCTTGGCTGGGTACGGTGGCTCATGCCTGTAATCTCAGCACTTTGGGAGGCTGAGGACAGTGGATCACTTGAGGTCAGGAGTCTGAGACTAGCCTGGTCAACATGGTGAAACCCCATCTCTACTAAAAATACAAAAATTAGCCAGGCATGGTGGCATATACCTGTAATCCCAGCTATGTGGGAGGCTGAGGCAGGAGAATCGCTTGAACCCGGGAGGCAGAGGTTGCAGTGAGCCAAGGTCGCACCACTGCACTTCAGCCTGGGTGACAGAGTAAGACTTTGTCTCAAAAAATAATAAATAAATAAATAAATAAATAGGACCTAATTTATATCTCCACTAGGCAATACTTCTCATATTCGCTTTTCTTTCCTCCACATATCACCTGCTCTAAAACATCATTTACCACCACAAAATACTCCTTCTCTATCCGTATTTCACAGTTTTTACTCTCTCTCCCACGAAACTCCTTTCTCATCAGTGTATATATGTGGATGTACTTAACCTTTCCAGCAAAGAACTTTTCATCATCCTCTCTCCTTTCTTCCAGTCTCTGATTCTAGAACAGGCAAAGATTAAAATGAGAGAAAATTGGACCAACAATGATCCCAGCATTCTCATTGGGTGGGCAGAGGGATAGGGACATCTGTAAACATCCCCTTGGTAATAATTTGTATTTTTATCCTATCACATATAGATATAAAAATAGAAATATTTTGTTCTATATTCTGTATTGATTGTAGGCCAATGTGTGGATTTGATCACAGATTACTGAATGTTTGCAGAATAATTATTGTACCTACAAACTAACAATTATTACTTTCCTTATTTATAACTATGTCCCATGAGTGTTTGTTCATAGTGATAAGATATAATATTCTAATCCCAGACTGTGCTTTTTAAAATAAGTGTAATATTTCAAGAACAGGCTTTTGGAGTCCATGCAAATTTTAAATACCTATTCTATTCCTCTGATGGCACATTTTGTGAGAAATCAGGAACTAACTGAGATAAATGTTTATTTGGATACACTGTCATTGTGTGTGCCCATGCACCTCTATGACAAATATTGGTTGGCCTCCCATTGAGTCACTTGAAGAAACTTGAGATCTTTATGCTGAACAAGTGAAACTTTCAAAATGGATCTGATGAAAACCAAATATGGGATTTTGTTTAATAATCTTTTTAGTTAAGTGTTAACCAGGAACAGATTGTATCTTATTATGCAAGCAGATGGAACAATATCATCACTGTTATTATTTCAAACAAGTTCAAACATTAATTACTGTGTGTACCGTTTCATTGGTGTCATATTATACCAAGTATTTGTTACTAGATTACAACAATCATATTAGACTCTTGAATTATTAGCCTTTGTTTCACAGATGTGTATATTAGGTACCTACTATACAAATGGCTCTAAGGTAGGTGCTGACAGGGAGGGGGCGTCATGGATAGGTGTTGGGCAAGAAACTAACCCTCAAAAGATCCTAAAAATCTATGAAGCTGATGAAACATTCCCACAAATAATTATACAGCTGAGTGGTAATTGTTAAGAGCCTTCAGAGAAGTTTAGAAAAAGTATTGAGAAAATTTTAAGAAGAGAAGGATGACTTAGAGATGGAAAGATCAAAGAAAGTGTATGGAAGAGGAGGCAGTTGACCTTGGCGTTAATCAATGGGTTATATTTGGATATGTAGAAACTCAAAACAAAGGCATTTCAGGAGAAGGGAATCTTAACAAAAGCAGGAGATATTTAAGTCTGGGATGGTGTTATTTGGTTGTGCTAAAGGGAAAACGAGCACTAGAACATACGGTTGAAAAGAGAGTTTGGATCTTCTTAACACAGGGAACTTATTCAGAAAGAGGTAGGGACTCAAGACAATGATAAGCAGACATGGGCTAGATCTCTAGGAGTCTAGAGGAGCAACAGGAGGCTATCTAGGCAGAGGGACAGCAGACACACGAATGAGCAGCCATGGGAGGAAGTTGAGTGTCCTGGGAATAGTGAGAAGTTGTTATGGCCACAATGTGTTAAGAATGGGAGAGCCCGCAAGACAAGGCTAGAAAGGAAGGTTGCAGACACATCCTGAAGGGAACTGTATGCCATGCTGGGGAGTTTGGTGTTTATTTTCTAAAGACACAAGAAACCAACAAAGGGTTTACGACTCAAGTAACTGTGGGCAGGATGGAGCACAGGCTGTCAGGGGTCGGCAAAATTTTTGTATAAATGGCCAGATTTTAACTATTTTAGACTTTGTGGACCATATAGTCTTTGTCGCACATTCGTTGTTTTCTTTCTCTTTTCTCTTTCCTTCCTCCATCTTTTCCTCCTTTTCTCCTCCTCCTCCTCCTTTTTATTTATTATTTTTTTTTAAATAAACACAACCCTTTACAAATGTAAAACCACTCTTAGCTCCTCTGGCCATACAGAAACAGGGTCAGGCTGTCTTTGGTCCTCTGGCCACAGTTTGCTGTCTCCTGGACTAGAGCAAGAAGACAGAAGTGTTAGGTGAAATAAAAAACAAGACTGTTGTGCAGAGAGCAGAGGAGAGCCTGAACTAAGGCCTTGGTGATAGAAATGGTGGTGAGGAGATGGATGAGATATATCTGAAGTAGAATTATTTACTGTCAGTGAGTGTTTGGCTGTAAGAAAGTAGGAAGAAAAGAACAAGTCAGACGTGATTCTCAGGCCTCTGGCTTGAGAGACTAGGTAGCAGTACTGCTGTTATTTGGCACGGAGACTGTGGAATAGTTTTGACAGAAGAAGCTGGAGTCAGTTTGGAAGCTGCTAAGTTTGATGGGTTCATGGCACATCCAGATAAAGGGCACTTGGAGCCTGGTGGCTCTGTGGGCCTGGTGCACAGTTTCTTCCCATCCGGGAAGCCTATGAGAAACCAATTTGGAAGTATGAGGTGTCACAAGAGTCTATAGGACAGGAAAGAGCTGTCCTTAGCAACCCCAGACTGGCAGCAAGATTTGGGATGAATTAAAAAGGATACAAGACTGAGAGGCAGGGGCAAGGGGAGGGGGAGACCAGGTAGGAAGTTCTTCCAACAATCTAGGGAAGAGGAATTGAATGTCTTACATTGAGTAGTAGCAATGGAACAAAAAGAAGACAACAGATGGGAAAGCTATTATAGGCAGCAGGACTTGGCACTCTGTGCATGGAAGATGAAAGAGGCCTTCTGCGATCATTGTCTTCAAATTCCAGTGTCCTATTGTGATGTTACTTCTGTCTTGTGCTTTTCTTAGTTCTTATGTTAGGTACCTAGCTTAGTGACTGAAGTACTCACCGGGCACATAATATGAATGCTCTCATGCCTTTTCAATTGTTGAAAATATTCTATTGTATAGTACAGTGGAGGATAGCCATTTCCCACCTTGAAAAACCTTTGTGGAAATGTAGAGAAAATGAAAACACTTGATGAAAGAGGTTTTTTTATTTATTTAAAATTTTGGAACTGGAACACATTTAAACCAAGGGTTTGTAAATTGTCTGTCAGCTGGGGAAGGCCTCAATCAAGGTAATTTGCATGTTGCCAGCCTCCCTGAAATTCTTCACACCAAGATCTAAAGTCTGTTGTGCCCTTATTTTAGCAGATCTTCCTTAAATGTGTGAGTGCCATTGAGATATAGCAACTGTGCATCTGTCTTCCTAGTGCATTAAACTGCTGTGTTAAAATGCAGATATAACCACCTTTGTTTACAGTGCGCACCTCACTCTAACACTCAAGATGCTTGGCAGTTAGAATAGAAAGGGCACAAAATCTTTTTTTTTGTCTGTTTGGCAATTAACCATTCACTGGCTTTTTTTGTTGTAACATGCACTTCCTTTCTCTTGTTTTCATTCAAGCTGTGTACGCCATGGAAATTAATGTGGAGAAAGACAAACAAACAGGAGAGACCAAGATTCTCTCTACATCTACCATTGGCCCAGAGGGGGTTCATCAGAAAGGAGTCAAAGTCTATGATGATGGTACCAAAGTAGTGTATGAGGTGCACTCAGGAGGCACCGTAGTAGAAAATGGAGTGCACAAATTAAGCACAAAGGATGTAGAAGAGCTTATTCAGAAGGCTGGACAATCAAGCTTAGGAGGAGGGCACGTGTCTGAAAGGACTGTGATTGCAGATG
The DNA here is from genome assembly GCF_003255815.1 of Theropithecus gelada. Taxonomy (NCBI): domain Eukaryota; kingdom Metazoa; phylum Chordata; class Mammalia; order Primates; family Cercopithecidae; genus Theropithecus; species Theropithecus gelada. Next base: position 31,063,851 of record NC_037683.1, on the reverse strand, counting down.
GGAGTCTCAGCCATCCCAAGGAACACATGCTCTGCAAAGAAGCCAAGTTAGAAATGGTACATAAGTCTAGGAAAGACCATTCTTCTGGGAACCCAGGGCAGCAGGCCCAAGCCCCCACCGCTGCAGGGCCAGATGCAAACTTGGATCAGCCAGTCACCATGATTTTTATGGGCTACCAAAATATCGAGGATGAAGAGGAGACAAAAAAGGTGCTAGGCTATGATGAAACCATCAAGGCAGAATTGGTCCTCATTGATGAAGATGATGAGAAGTCATTGAGGGAGAAGACAGTGACGGACGTGTCCACTATTGACGGGAACGCGGCTGAGCTTGTGTCCGGGAGGCCAGTCTCAGACACCACAGAGCCCTCATCCCCAGAAGGGAAGGAAGAGAGCCTAGCCACAGAGCCAGCCCCAGGTACCCAAAAGAAAAAGCGCTGTCAATGCTGTGTTGTCATGTGACCACTTCTTTCTTCTCCTTTCTTCTGGGCAGCCTGTACTCTCCATCACTCACGTAGACCTCACTGTACCACTAACTGCAATACTGTGAACTGGAAGCAAACACCTGCCTTGCCTTGCAGTTGGATTGCTTTGATCTCTCTCATTTTTTTCCTTTTCCTCACCTGAGAGACAACGTGCATGTGTGTGCTTCATTCTCTCCAAGAACTTGCTTTTCCTCTAAACCTTTCCTTGTGTCTTCAAGAGTGAATCACTTCCTTCCTGCTCGATTGGAATGGACTCTTCGTATCAGCCAGTGATATGGTAGCCTTAACTCACTTGACTGGAATTGAACCCATTGGCACTGGGGGTTTCATTTTGTAGTGTGTTCCTGTAACGTAGTCACACACTGCCATGTCCCTGGTTTCTCACTTGCCTCCTTTGCTGTGGATCTTTGTTTTTATATCTTGTGTGGCAAAATGCTGTTGGCTCTAGCCGGTTGCTAGTGTAGCCAAAAGTGGACCTTACTTAGTCTGTCTGATCTAGGGTGATGCTTTTTGCTGCCTTACATAAGCTTCCAGATTACAGTATTGTGCATTCGTGACTTTCTTTCTGTTAAAACTGAAATGAAGTCGATGTAGAAGAACCCAGAGCTTGTCACAGCTGAAATGTAGGGACTGATTCCATAACCTGCCCATCAGCGGTTGTCTCTCTTTCTATGGTTTAACCAATGAACCCTTTATATAAGAAGCACCATTTAAAAATTTCTAAGGACATGAAACAAACATTGTTTGAAGCATCAGTAGCAATTGATCTCCAAACTTAGGCAAATTCACAAGCCTTGTTTCTATTCTCTTAAAAAAATGTAAATTTTTATATTGTTTCTTTTTTCATGGACATTTTCTTGTCATGTTAATCTATTTTCAAGGAGGGGATCATCTTGAGAAGTATCTTTGCAGTGACCATATTTTTAAAACAGTCTTTCCAACATACAGTGGTTGCCATGATGCTCCCACTTCATCATGGATGGTGCTGTAATGCATTAACTGTTCATCTCATGCCCAGTTGATTACAAAGCCTTGCATCTGTACTCTTTTCTTTCTGGCCCCATGAGAAAGAAAATGTTTTAGGTAACTTCAACTTGTAGGTTTATCTGCCCTTAAAAAAAAAAAAAAAAAAAAAAAAAAAAACTTTAAAAAACTTATGAAAATTAAGAAAGACCTGTCTTTTCAATGTTAAACACTTAATTTCATAACAAATATTGAGTGGCACATAGCTGAGCTTATTAGGGCATTGTTTTTATTTTTAGCTTCTGGAAATTCCAGAAGAGCAAAGAATATTTTTTATCTAGAACACAATGAACAGTTTTTGAAATACCTTCTCAGCACTCCCCCAAAGCAAAAAGCCACAAATGTAGTAAAACCAAAGGGAAACAATTTAATAAAGTAACAATAATATAGTAATGAAATAAAGATATAACATAACTGGTTTTAATAAGAGTTATCTTAACTTTATTTGCCCAAACATTTATAGCATTGTTATGAATTATTCATAAAGTTATGTCCCATAGTATATAGTTTTGAAAAAACATATGATATAGTACATCAAGTCTAACTTCTGTGGAAAGTAGATCAGAAAAAAATAAGATAGTCTTGAGAGAATTTTATTGTAGAAGCTGTCTAATTTGACCTATTTCGCTTACTCAGTGCTAAATATATATATTTTTTAAATTTCCTGGCTTGAAATTATATTTACTTCAATAGGAAAGGTAAAAACATCAGTTTTTACTTTTCAAAGTTAATTTTCTGAAATAATTGCATTTTAATGAGCACAAAATGGGTCGCTTTATTATACTTATTTTGTTTACACCTATATGTAAACAGAAAAAGTTAAAGAAGAGAAAAATAAAGGAGCTAAGTTCTGCTGTTGAAGATTATTTCATCCAAGGCTTGGTTTTGAATAACTGAGGGAAATATCTCTAAATCTCAAGTTCATCAAAACAGCTGCAATGGAATAAAACTGCTCTTTTATCGAGAAACCTGGTTTGGATGCCTATAAATTGCGCTACTCTCAGCTTCATTTTCCTGAGTACATGGTCGTTGAAGCATCATTTAGACATCACATAAAATGGCCTGCAGATAAACCTGTTTACATAGAGGGAGAAAACAGTTTCAATGTCTTGGACAATCTGTTATTTTAATGATTTACTTAAGAAAGAAACAATCTAAAAGTTTACCATAGCTTATCTTTTTTACTCACTTGGTGATTCAAGCTATTCAATGTGAGTTTTAAAAATGTAAGCACAGTTAGTGAGTGAAATGGTAGAATGTAGAACCCTTGAGCTTGCTGGTTGATAAACAGAATCAATCTTCCAGAACAGATGATTCCCTGAAGGGACCTACCCTTGCCTAAGTGAACTAGTTATTCATAAAGAAAATGTTCTGCCCATCTTACTACAACACTACACACAAGAACTAAAAGATTAATGATTATCTGTATTCTCTTCACTAATTACTATTATGGGGGGATAATGATTAGCAAATTATATGAATTCGAGTTCTCTCTGTACTTTTATTAGTAAAGCTTATGATTTAATGGACTTTGAAGTAAGATGTGTTACCTTTATTCAGGCTATTTGTAGCCACAGTAAATGAAGGTGTGTTTGAATATGGCATATATATTTGCATATATCCCATCATTTTCCTGTCATAATGGGGGATTCAGGCTTAGCCAGTACTTCTACGGGATGAGACCTAAAATCTCGCCTATAGCAGCAAGTAACTACCCTTCGTGATGATAGTGTACATGGAGCTGTGATTGTGAACATGCTGCCTTTCCTGCTGCCGTTGGCATTCTCTCTATAAATTTTATTATGTGTGGTATCACACTCTCCAAAAATGCAGGGTATTTGGTTACATAACCAGACTAATGAAAGAATCAGTAACGAAACTGCAAAACCAAGATCTTTTTTGAGCTAATGTTTAGTTGGGCTTTCCTTTAAAATCATGTAATCAGGCCGGGTGCAGTGGCTTACACCTGTAATTTCAGCACTTTGGGAGGCCGAGGCGGATGGATCACCTGAGGTCGGGAGTTCGAGACGAGCCTGACCAACATGGAAAAACCCCGTCTCTACTAAAAAAAAAAAAAATTAGCCAGGCATGATGGTGCATGCCTGTAATCCCAGCTACTCGGGAGGCTGAGGCAGGAGAATCGCTTGAATCTGGGAGGCAGAGGTTGCGATGAGCCGAGATGTGCCATTGCACTCCATCCTGGGCAACAAGAGCGAAACTCCTTCTCAAAAAATAAACAAACAAATAAATAAATAATCAGTTCCCTTTAAATAGAAAGAGGAGAAAAAAATAAAAGGAGGGGTATCTCATTTGTATATAAATAGATTTTCAATGGCATTTAATGAAAGATTCTTTAATGGTTAAAATGATAAAGATTAATTCTACATATCTTGAAAAATCTTAATGACTTCTGTATTCTTCTTAAAAATATTTTCTTTCTTTTAGTGTGCAATAAGACAAACTAAGGGGAATTTTTTCAGCTTGTATCTCTTTTACCCATATTATTTTCCTTACATAAGCAAAAAAATAATAATTGCCTCTAAAACTGATTTGACAATGTCTAGTGACATCATTTAATATTGGTGATAGGGAGGAAGAGAAGGTAGGGAATGCCCTTATGGCCAAACCTAAAACACAGTTTCCTTGAGCCTTCTGAGCAATCTTAGAATTATTCAAAACTTTCGGGAAACTCAAATTCTATTACTTTGATTTGGTTCCTTTCTGAAATGTTAATAGACATGTATTTGCTTAAAATGTCTACCTATTCCATTTAATTTCCTGCTGATAAATGTATTTTATCTACAAGCAAGTAGAATATTTTGTTTTGGTTAGAGTCAAGTTTTTATAAAAGGAGGGGAAGTATATAAAGAGAGTTTCCTAGAGATACAATATCATCTCTGGAGCAAAATGTTGAGGCCAAGTGTAAAAACAGACTATTTCTCTTTACTTCCTGCAGAATTTCATTTCAAGGGACCACAGCATACCCTTGAAAATTACCATTTATTTAATGCCTGTTGAACCAATGGTAGCAAAAGAGGAGGGAGGGAACATGGTCATAGAGACAAAATCTAACTACTATACCAGGTCTTCCTTTGTAAGAAATATTAGCCCTGTCAATATAAAACGCAGATGGACATAGACAGAATAAGCATCAAGGACTTTTTATTATTGACTTGAAATCTAGAAGCTCAGTCATCTCTGTTCATCCCTGGACCCACTGGAGAGTTTTACTCACTAACAGGTCCTTTCCTGGAAGAAATAATCTCATCTCCTGCAATATTAGTTTACAACAAAAATCATTCCAAAGTGAGCCATTTCACATTGTATTTTTGCCATATGCACATTTGCTATTGAAACCATAGATTCTCGGCATATGTAAGACATAGGTGTTTCAGAAACTTCATAAATACACAATCTTTCGGGTGCTCCTCAATTTCTTAATCAAGGTATATAGAACTCCAGTGATTAGGATAGAACCTGAAAACATCCTTTGTTCTATTGGATAGTACAACACAGCAAGAGCACAGAGTTATTTATATAATAAAACAAGTAATGAGGAAGATGGGATGTTTGATTCCTGCTACCACCAGTTCACTTCACAAAGGCCTTCTTCTGGTATTACCAGGAAAACTTTCCTGCATTTTCTAGGGAAAAAGAAAAGTCGTTTATTAGGAGCACAATGCAGATATGTATCTGTGTTTTCATAGCTTCAGCAAACTTCTTAATAAAATTCCCATTTCAACAAAAACCAAAATACTGATTGTTTGAATGTAGAAAGGTATAGAATAAAGACTACATCCTGAAAGTCGCAAAGGGGAATTTTACCAGGGCTCCTTAGACCAGCGCTCCCTGCATAATTTTTATATAACTTAAGTAAGCCTCTGCTTCCCCTCTCCCTTCTAGTCTACCATAAGAAGGTCAGAACTGTCGCACGAAAGAACTTGCTTTCAATATGAAAATATAATATGTAATTTTGGGGACTGTAGACTTTCTGCATCAAAGATCTGGACAGCCTTAACTTTTATAAAAATAATTTTTCAATGTTCTCTTTTACTAACCAGGAAAACAAGATGTTTTCTGAAATTAATGACTTTTTCTATTTTGTGTCTGTTTTCTAAGTTTTTACAGGTTGAGGTATAAAGGGTTGTCTTCTCCTCATATTGCCTCTTCATAATCACCTGGGGCTATTTTTTGCAAGTCACTGCATTTTTACAAAAAAATAAAATAAAAAGTATATCTCACAAATCATAAAAATTCTCCCTAGACTTCAGACAGTCCTTCTGGAGTGAAAGAATAGAAATACAGAAAGAAAAGAATTACAGGGTGGCTTTCTTTTTATTTTCCTATGGTTAATGTACTGTATGGTATATATGTTTACAGAATGTATCTGCCTTGTGATGTTAACAAAATGAATGACAAAAAAATAGTACTGATGTGCCATTTGACAGTTTGCCTTAGCATCACTGTTTATGTTCTTCTTTTCTGTCCTTTTAAAAAAAAACGCAGGTTGTATTCCAAAGCTGTATTAACACAACATTCTCTTCCCCACTCCTACCCAGCCTTCTTCAGAGCTGTGACTTTCATTACAGGAGCATTGAGGCAGAACCTTGCAGGTGTGGTCCAAAGGGGCTAAAGTGGGCATAGGTTGGGATTTACTTCTGCCTGTCTACCAACCAAATGCGCATCTGTGTTCTCATATGAGCCTGCAAAATCGCACCCTGCCTTTCAGGGAGACAGGCTACATGGAGCGCATGACCTCTTGCAGTCATTTCCTCACAGTCCTTCCCACTGTGAGAGAAGGAAACTTGCAGACACCCAACTGGGTCTGGGAGCATATTTTTAAGCACAGCTGGCATTGCTTGAAAAAGCAAGAGAGATGGACTCAAATTCTATGATTGAGCCATGACTGAGGAATGTGCCCATTCGTTATAGTCTAAGATGAGTAGGATGATATGGGTGGGAATAGGAGTGGCTGTAGAAATGGAATATTTTACATTTATGTATTTTTTTAAGGAATAGTATTTTTATAATGAAATCTATATGCATTATGGAGCTTGAGTTTGAAAACACCCTTGATTGACTGAGCTATTTCTTCATTCCATTAAAGGTAACATTCTGGGGAGTCCTATAGCACTAGGCCAAGCCTTGGGGGCATGAACAAAGGGCCTGTCACTTGGCCTTGCACTGCCATTACATGAGATCCAGTGTTTCCAAATAGGCATTGGTTGGAAGATCGAGCTTTCTACACCTGCCATTAGGTAGATTAGATAGACGACTTGATAGCTCTGTGGGCTATACCCTTAGTAATATATAATAATCTTTGGGAAGGAGATAGCTATTTTAAATGCAAGCAAAGCCCAGAAACTATCAAAGTCTAAATCTTTCACATATTTAAGGAGTAATTGCCACATTTGAGGTTAAGGGACCACTCACTCTGGTGCATTTGAGAAAAATATATGAAACGGTGAGTCAGAGCCCTCTGATCATCTTCAGTCTATACATAAGCAGACAAACCACCAACATAAATCTTACAGGAGCCAGACGTGGTGGCTCATGCCTGTAATCCCAGCACTCTGGGAGGCCAAGGCAGGAGGATAGTGTGAGCCCAGAAGTTCAAGACCAGCCTAGGCAACATGGTGAGACCATGTTGTTTAGTCTCTACTAAAAAATACAAAAATCAGCCAGCATGGTGGCGCACACCTGTAGTCCCAGCTACTTGTGAGACTGAGGCAGGAGGATTGCTTGAGCCCAGGAGGTGGAGGCTGTAGGGGGCCGAGATCTCGCCACTCCATTCCAGCCTGGGCAACAGAGCAAGACTCTGTCTCAAAAAAAAAACAAAAAAACAAAAACACAATTATCAGATATTATTGGCCTTCTACATAACACAGGGCTGCACCGTATTTTTAGAGTTAAGTAGATACAGGAAAAGATTGTGTTTATCCACAAAGGAGATTCTGAATTTTTAGAGTTCCTGAATATTTTCCCCCAAGTTTCTGTCAAATTCCTGAAGTCTCATCCCTATCACACTCAGTTTTCTGAAGCTCTTCCCCAACACCTGCTCCTCTGTCTCGCAGACAGAGTTGTCATGTCTCGGAAACTACTCACCACTCTTGTGAGACTCTCTTCCCAAGCATCGTCCTTCCTCAGGATGAGGCCTTTTTCTACTACCCAAGAGATCAAGACCCTTTTTCTAACAAGACAAGGTTAGATCTACTCCATTTTCAAGAGAAATAACCCCTCTGGTTCCCATGCAAATCGTTTAAATTCCTTCATCACCAGAATCTCTCCAACAGGCCCAACTCCAGCCCAGCTGTGAACATTGCTGTCATGGAGACAACTCCAAAAATGAAAGAACTATGCAATTGCCTGAAGGTGCTAATGGAGAGCCAGTTTACTCTAATCTCTTATTACTAAGGAACCTCTTGGTTTTGAGATTAAGTGGGCAGGGAGACATCCAGTCACTTAGTTTTGCAATGACAGGTCTTGATATACACACAGGCCACCAGGCAATGCCTGATCCGAACTATTCTGTATGTAGCTCCAACTCCAATTCTGTGATATCCTATTCTGGCAGGTGGGAAGAGTTCTATTCTTTGCAGTGTTCTGGAACATTCTTTCCTCCTCTCAAGCTCCTGACTTAGGAGAGTCAAAATCATACAGGGGTTCCAGAAAATGTTGTGTCTGATGCAGCTTTTCAGTGAATGTAGGTTGTTGGTGAAATTTTCAGCTTTAGCATCTCACTCGGGGTGAGTGACGTCTCTGTAAATACTTTCATTTGTGGTTGGTTGGTGGGGGTGGGGTGGGAGCCTGTCGTGCTTACTCTGAATTAGCTTACTGGGCTAGCTGCTGTACTTTGTAACCTGAAGTGTACTTTGACTGTTCTGTTTCCTTCAGATGAAAAACAAAATAAAAACTGACTTCAGAAAAGACACTGCCAGCGACAGCTGATGCTGTACTTGTAGCTTCTCTCTGTTCCTCTGTACAGTATTAATAGACAATAAACTGCCTTTTCACTGCATCTACCTCTGTGTGTCTGTGCCCTGATTCTTTCCCCTTCTCACCTGCCACTAGCGGACTTCAGGCCAGACTCTGTTGGGAGCACCTTCTGCTGTTCACTAAAACTAAACACTAACCCAGTGCCTCTCAAACTCCAGCGTGCTTCAGAATCACCCGGGGGTACCTGTTAACAATGTGGAAGCTTAGTCGCACATCTGGAACTCAGATTCCGATTCCCAGGTGGGGCCCAGTAGCGTGCATTTGTAATAATGTCTCCAGGTGATTCTGATGCATTGGTACCTGGACCACCGGTTTGGGTGCCCCTTAGTGGGAATCCTCATGGCCCACCTGTTGTAGTTGGTTTCTACACTAATCCAATTTCCCAACATGTCCTCCCTCTAACCCCGTTTGCATGTCTCTCTCCACACCTGTCATCCTTTTCTTGTTCCTTGCAAGCCCCCAGCAGCAGCCCAGACCGTGATCAAACTTGGGCTGCCCCTTAGGCTAAGTGACAGGGTTCATCTGGTGCAGTCTGCTGTTTAAGAGCATCTGAAGACACATGGGGACTTTGTTTCTGTTGGTCACCTCTCTTTACTTGGAACAGGGTCAGCAAAGTTTTTCAATAAATGGCCAGATAGTTTTGGCTTTGTGGGCCAAATGATCTGTTACAACCACTCAGCTCTGCTGCAAAGCAGCCATACATGACATTTAAATGAATGAGTGTGGCCATGTTCCAATAAACTTTATTTACAAAAACAAAGGCTGGGTCCGATTTGGCTTATGGGCTTATAATTTGCCAACCCCTGGCCTCAAACAGGGCCTGGTCCATAGTAACTGCTCAAAAAAAAGTTTCAAAAAAATTATCGCATGAAAGAATGAATGAAGAGTAGATGTGATGCCTACCACCTGCAGAGCTGTCACAGAAAATGGTTTTCTTTGAGGATATTAAGTAAATGAATCAGTTGGGAGTTCTCATCTGGTTGGGTTCCATGGTAGATTTTTTTAATGTCTTTATGTATGGAGGGTAACTTTAAAGATGGAAATATGAATGGTGTTTTATAGATTGCTCAAACTGCCAGGTTAAGATGGACAGGAGTTTCAACCAATAGAAAGTGGAAGAAATGCAAGAACATCTTGTCCTCGTCAAAAGTGCTGGGGATTCCAGAACTGGGTGCTCCCTATGTACCTAAGCATTTAGTGCAGTTGTTTGTGGAGCTGTGTTTTGTCAGATTCATCTTATACAGTGAATGGCAGGGCTTTCTTTACATTATTCTCTTTGTTAATTGGAATACTTTTTAATGTGTAGGCATGTAGGCTGGAACCATGATAGCACATTACACATCCCACAGTTCTAGAGCATACCAACAAGTTCAAATGTAGGAGCATATGGAAAGTCGTGTGCTTACATTCATCCCTAGTGTTGTTGTGAAGTTAAAGGAAATCACATTTTTAAAAGCACTTTGTAAGCTGGAAGTAGATGACAAATGTTAGTTTAGTTATAATGAGAAAGTGTCTGTTCCCCAACCAGAGGCCTCATCCTGCCCAAATATAGAGATTATAAGCTGTTCAGGTGTGTTCCAGAACTAGTATAGAAAGGGAAGCTTCTTTGCCCTCCTTTGGATTTGTGACTGCTGTTGTAGTACATTCAACCTTATGAAATTGTCATTTTGTAGATCCATAATACTGACTATTGACAGTTCCATATAGTTCAACCTCATAATTCTATTCTGGGGAATTATTTCTCATCATGGTGGGCAAACGATTACCAGATGAACTCTAAATGTAGCAGGAGGAATTGGATGAGAAAATTAGAACTTTGGAAGGGAACATAGTTCAGTACTACCAAGTAGACCTAGGCATTTCACCTGATAGGGTAGGATTTCCTTTAATCTCATATCAACCTTGAAGGGGAGCCATTGAGATTATTACCCTTTTATATACAAGGAAACTGAGTTATAGGGATAGTAAGGACTTTGGCTAATGTAGCAGAGCTAAAAATCTGTGTGGGGTGGAGGAGGGCCAAGTTCCGAGCTCAGCTGTCTTTACTTCCTCCCACACGGAGGGCTATGTTATGAAACTGGTGTGGAGGCCAGATGCAGTGGCTCATGCCTGTAATCCCAGCACTTTGGGAGGCCGAGGCAGGTGGATCACGAGGTCAGAAGATCAAGACCATCCTGGTCAATATGGTGAAACCCCATCTTTATTAAAAATACAAAAATTAATCAGGTGTGGTGGTGCATGCCTGTAATCGCCGCTACTCAGGAGGCTGAGGCAGGAGAATTGCTTGAATCCAGGAGGTGGAGGCTGCAGTGAGCTGAGGCTGCACCACTGCACTCTAGCCTGGGTGATAGAGCAACACTCTGTCTCAAAATAAATAAATAAATAAATAAATAAAGTGGTGTGGAGATGACCCTGAGACTGGAGACAGAAAGATTTAGATAATGAGGTTATTTATGCAAGAAAGACCCAATGGCACCAGTTCTTATTTTGCACCTTTACCAACTCAAGCAAATGCTCTGTTAATTATACCACCCCCTGGAGGCTGGGAGGTGTCTCTACAGCACTTCCTTACCAAAGGTGAAGCAGAGGGTAAAATCACCTTGTTTTCTTATCAGGAGTCCTGTTGTTCTATTTGACAGTTTTTCCTTCGCCATTCATAAAAAGGATTAACACAATTGACTGAAACAACTCTATAAAGTCTAGGAGTGGCACGTCAGTCTCTGAACAAGCAAAGGTAGTTTTGTTATTGTGGCTGATGATGGTATTATTATTTCACCACTGTTGTAACAGCTAAGAGGAACAGCTGCCCTATGGTGTTATGCAAATACCTTTTGATCTAGGCTATACCACCCTTCTGCAGCTATTAATAGACTACTCCGTCTCCCCAGCAGCCCCCAAGCCCTAGCTCCTGTCCTGCTTTTCTCAAACAGTATCAAATCTTCCATTTTATCAACAGCACAAAAAAGCAAAGATTTGCTATTTAGAAGTTAAGGTTGCAAGATCTTAAGTGATCACATAGGGCAGAAGTCAGAAAATGGTTATGCAGATTCTGGGCTGAATCTGGCCTATACTTAGGTTAGTTTACCTGCACAGTATTTAAAAATCATTTTGAATTCATTGCCAATAATAATTAAGAGAGTTCTTATTTTAAAAGTATATTTCCGACTTCTCTTGAGAATTCAGTCTCTGGCAATAATAGCCTGTTCTCCCCACTGGCAATTTTCTGGAGCTGATGGTGGTTGCTAACCTTAGCGGAGCCATACTCCGTTGTTCATCACCACCACCAGCACCAACACCACCACCTCCTATTATTCTTACCACCTTCTATTATTCTTACTCCTGGCCCACTTCCTTTGTATCACCTGCCTGGCCCCTATTGGCATTTGAGCGTGTGACCCCTAATCTATCATCATTCACTCATTTTATGGCTGGGTCAAATAAATACTAGATGGAAATGGAACTTACCCTTAGCAAGATAACAGCAGAGTCAGAACTATAGTCCCCTGAACTCTTCAGAAGAATGAGCCTTTGTACTATGTTGGGATTTGAATCTTCTGAGGGCATTTTTAGTTTTGAACAGGCTACAAGCAGAAAGCTAATGCCAGAATCTAGTGCTTTTGCTATAGAAGAACCAATGTAACTTATATAATGATGAATTAACTTTAGGTTAAATGAACAATGTAAATTTTTAAGGAATTTTAGGGTATCCTGTGTTTCCTGGTAAAAAGTTTCATTCCCAGGAAAATAAACAGAAACTTTGTGGTCAACACCTCAATAGTTCTGGAGGCTTCATGTTCCTTCTTAGCAAAAATAACAAGAGGCAAAGCCCACACGTATTTACATTGAAATGTGATCTTCCCTCCCTTCCTAATCCTTAGTCTTTGATTGTGTTCCTGAGGTCATGTAGTTATAGAATACTACTATTCTCTAATGTTCACTTTTTTATCTTCCTAAGAGCAATAATCCGCACAGAAGTTTAATGATTCAAAGGACTAGTGAAACAGAGATCTTACTCCCAGGGCTTGTCATAAATCCTGGTCAACATGGTGAAACCCCGTCTTTATTAAAAATACAAGAAAATTAGCTGGGTGAGGTGGCATGTACCTGTAGTCCCAGCAACTCGGGAGGCTGAGGCAGGAGAATCACTTGAATCTGGGAGGCGGAGGTTGCAGTGAGCCGAGATCGTGCCACTGCACTCCAGCCTAGACGACAGTGCGAGACTCTATCTAAAAAAAACAAAACAAAACAAAACAAAACAAAAAAAACTGATATATGATTTAGTGTTTGTTTTTAGTAAAGACTAATTTTTTTTTTTTTTTTTTTTTCTGAGACAGAGTCTCACTCTGTCACCTAGGCTAGAGTGCAGTGGCATGATCTCAGCCCACTGCAATCTCCGCCTCCCAGGTTCAAGCGATTCTCCTGCCTTGGCCTCTCGAGTAGCTGGGATTACAGGCGCACGCCACCATGCCAGGCTAATTTTTATAATTTTAGTAGAGATGGGGTTTTGCTATGTTGGCCAGGCTGGTATCAAACTCCTGACCTCAGGTGATCTGCCTGCCTCAGCCTCCCAAAGCGCTGGGATTACAAGTGTAAGCCACTGCATCTGGCCAAGGCTAATTACATTTAAGATGATAACTGTATTTCCCAACTTTAAAAAGAAATTTGCAAGTCACTGAATATTAAAAACACCAGCTGTGGGTCTATTCTCTTCAGGCCAGGTTTCTCAGGTCAACCTCAGACAATCTGAAAGTGAGATAAATTCTGCAGTCAGTGTGAATTATTCATACTTTCAGAATCTGCCAAATCAAATTCCATTTCTTCAAGAACTTATTTCCAATCAGAGTACAAAGATAGAGTCAGCGTTTCTAGTTTTCCTGAAAGACTGCCTAAATTCTAACTATAGCTCAGAGACTCAGTGTGAGGTGCTGTCACACACCTTAACTCAGTTTTTCCTCAAACTTCAGACTTTTGGGTATCACATTAGTTATTTTTGTCCTGTGTGTACCATCTTGCTCCTGTTAAAAGAAGGAAATAGCCACGTTACAGAGGTGTCAAAAACATAGCTCCATCTCTTTAATATAATCAGATGGAAGTGAAAGAGAATCAAGATGGCAGTAACTTTCTTGCTATGTGAGTCAGTGTTATGTAATGCCATGCCCACTTACCCCCCAAATTTGGGAAATACTGTCTTGCCTCCATGCATTCTCTTAAAAAATCCCAATTCCTCCTTTCAAAGAGACTAGGGTTAGAAACAGAAAGTGACTTGCTCAAAGCCACAAGAAGAACAGAGACTCAGAGCTGGGATTCAGACCCAGGCAGGGTGACTTCAAATTCTTTCCGTTGCACCAGGTGCCTGTCATGCTGTTCCTTTTATAAGGATTGAATTGAGTACGTCAGCAGCAAACTTAAACTCTCCAGTAAGATCACGATCGTTTAAACAAACAAAAGTAACATCTGTTCCAGCTAAAGAGCTGTCTCTGGCATAAGCAATTTTTCACTGATGGAGGCCAGATCTGATTGGGCTCCTGCTGAGTTATTTGAGCAAAGTTACGTGGCCAGATGTGAGTTTTCAGATAGAAGGGGGAGGGAATGCAATATACAAGCACGTGGGGAGACTGATGGACCCAATGGCTGGCTCCACTATGAAACACTCCAGCCTATAGCCTTTATTCTGCCTCCTGAGCGTTAGCAAGCTGACTCCTGCACAGAAGACTTCTTGGCTGACTCTTGAAGAGTTGGGGATTTAGTCAATGCAAGCTGTAAACTGGCTCAGCACTAGAGAAGCAGCAGACATAAGTGGAAAAAGGTTCTCCCAAAAACAGCTCAGCTTCACTTTTCTCTTCTCTCTTAGCTCCTTTCTTCTCTCCTCTTTTCTATTGAATAAAATTAATTGTTTTTCAGCTGAGATGCATTCCCACTTGCAAGGTGAACTGAACTTTTAGAAACCTGTTAATTCTCCCAGGAAGCACCAGGCTGCAGCTCTCTGATTCTCATTTCTTGCTTGCTGTGTATTAGAACCTGGGACATTTTCTCCAAAATATAATGCTATGAGGGCCTCATTCCAGAGATCATGATTTAATTGGTAGGGTGAAACCTGGCGCATTTATTAAATGGTTCCAGGTGATTCTAATGGAGATTCAGCCAGTGTTGGAAACAGCAGCACACAGGTGCCCAGGGCAGGCCGCAGTGAGTCCAGGCTATGATTCTTGCCTCAACTCTGCAAGCCAAGAAAAATGGGCTTTGGATTCAGGAACGAGGTAAAAGCCCAAGTCTGTCATTGGCCAGCTGAGTAATCTTAGGCAACTAATTTCAATTCACCAAGCCTCAGTTTCCTCTTCTGTAGAATGGGAATAACACCTACCGTGCAAGGCTTCTGTTAGGGATGTTTTAAAGACTTTTCTTTCTGCTTTCCCCTTCTCCTTTCTTTCCCATTACAAAAGAAATATATTTGAGGCAGTTGATTGAAACACAGCAGAAAAAGAAAGATGGAAAAATTAGGTCAAGAGAAAAATAAGATGAAACTAGAGAACTCGGTCTAGCTTATATTACTGAATGTTTACTTCTCTCACTTGTTTGAGCAATTTGGTTTGTAAAATGTACCACATAATACTACTTTATCAACCAAACCACTTAATTCTAAGATCTTGGGTCTATTTTGAAAACAACAAAAACATGATGTGATAGAAGCAGCATTTTCGAGTGTAAAGGGACCCATGGGCTGAGCTTTGTCTCAGTTATGCCTTCATCATATGACTTAGAGGAAGTTGTGATTGTGGGTGACATTCTGGGTGGACACCAACCTCAAGAGTATCTTTCTATAATTTAAAAATGAAGGAGAGAAGAAAAAGAGAAAGAAAGAAAGAAGAAGAAAAGGAAGGGGAGAGAGAGAAAGAAAAGAAGGAAGGAGGAACAAAAAGAAACAAAAGGAAGAAAGGAAGGATGAAAGAAGGGAAGGAGAGGAAGGAAGGAAGGGAGGGAGAGAAAGAGAAAGACATTAAGAGGAAAGGAGTTGTTCCTTGAAGGTGCTGAAGTCCTTGGCCTTTAGAAGCCATCACATCAGGCATCTGCTGTGCCTGGCCCTGTGGAGTCCCTAGTAAGCCGCCCACCACTGCCTTGTTCCAGGGTCTTGAAACCCTGTGGCTATTTTCCTGTGTATGAAATTCAGCGGGGGGAATACCTGCCTGACCAAAATTTGTAGTTCTCCATGGTTGAAAATAATAGTCTGAATCTTCCTTTTAAAAATATAAACAGGATGGTCTTTGCCTGCCATCTTTGTGCCCCACTTTCTCCTTGGAGACTTGGCAACCCCCCCCCCCCCACCTCGAGGGGGAATACTGCAGACACGTGCCACTGCTCACCTATTCTAGACGGTTTTTCCAAAGGAACGTTGAGTTTGTGAGCAACAGGCTGACAGTGCTTCTCTCCACAGACAGTGTTTAACTCTGGACAAAATACAGGCTCCTTCTCTTGTTCTCACTTGTGACTCCCTGCTCCATGAATGCCCAGTGTAACTGGATCTGAAAGCAGTAAGCCAGTTCTGCTCTTTAATAGCTCTGTGTCTTTGGGCCTGACACTTAGCCTTTTTGCTCTGTAGTACACCATAGACAGTTGTCTAAGTATAAAGATCCAAATATTTCCATTGATCCAAAGAGTTTTAGAAGTGGTAGATAGAAAGTTAGGCATAGAAGCTCCCAGTTGAATGGGGTTAGTTAGCTGCAGTTTGGCTGAAGAGAGTTTGTTTTCATGTCTTTTCACCTACCAGGAGAAAATTTTCCTCATTGAATGTTGGAAGGAGACATGGGAATTTTTAGATTATTTCTTGAGGCAGTGGCTGGGTAATGGAATCTCTCATTGTGAGTGTACAAGCATCCATCCTCATCACTAAGGCACTCTCCTACTCAGTAAAAACAGAGAATCACTGCTTTGTTCTCTGGAATTCAACATTTGCTAAAATGTGACAACTTCTTCTCCATCATCCCTCTCCAGCAAGCCTTAGTTCCCACTGATTCCCAACATAAATTTTTCTCTTTAATTAAGGATCCCACCCTGACCCTCACTGGCCATATTCACCCCTCCCCTACACTTGGCTCATGCTGTTCTGTGCACACTTGGAATCATGCCCCTCTTCGCCTGGAGAAGACTTCATCCCGCTCAGCCCAGCTGCAAAGCTTTCATCTCATACTGCCCCCTGCACCCAGCCTCTTTCGCTATCAGCCCTCCTCTGCATGCTGCACTCCTGCTGTCTTTACATATGGCTGACCCTTCAGTGGGGCCCCTCTGTATTCATGTGATATATTTTATCAAATATCTCTGAAGTAGTTGACTTTCACCCTGAGACACAGACTTATACACCATAGATGAAAAATGACAATCGAGATATAATGCACAAGTTGAGCACAGTGGTGTGTGCCTGTAAGTCCCAGCTACTCCGGAGGCTGAGGCAGGAGGATAGCTTGAGTACAGGAGTTTAAGTCTAGTTTGCACAACATAGCAGGACCCTATTTCTTTAAAAAGAAAAAAAAAAAAAANAGCCACCGCGCCCGGCCAAGATTTATTTATTTTTTACTTACACATAGTGAAGTTCATTCTTTATACTGTACATCTCTGTGAGTTTAGATAAATGCTTATAGTTGAGGAAACATCACCACAATCAAGATAGAGAACAGTTCCATGATCCCCCAAATATATTTTGCTTCAAATTTCCATTGGCATGTTTGAGTAGCAAGTTTACTACCACTTCTGAAGATGGAGCCAAGACCATTTGTAACAAATAGCACAGCTGTGTCTGACACTTTTCATGTGAAAGTTTGCCTGGAATGTCAGAAGTAAGATCTGGCCAGTTGCGGTGGCTCACACCTGTAATCCCAGCACTTTGGGAGGCCGAGGCAGGTGGATCACCTGAGGTCAGGGGTTCAAGACCAGCCTGGTCAACATAGTGAAACTCTGTATCTACTAAAAATAAAAAAATTAGCCAGGTGTGGTGGCGCATGCCTCTAGTCCCAGCTACTTGGGAGGCTGAGGCAGGAGAATTACTTGAACCCGGGAGGCGGAGGCTGTAGTGAGCTGAGATTGTGCCACTGCATTCCAGCCTGAGCGACACAGCGAGACTGCATCTCAAAAAAAAAAAAAATGTAAGATCTGATTGACTTAGCCTTTTCGCAAAGTTACAAATGGGAAAATTGCACAATCTGAATAGTTGTTTCTTTGTATTTTAATTAACGAATGTAGAATTGTGTGATGTATTATATGCTTTTTTAAACTCAAAGATACTGAAAGTGAAAAAGTCAATTTTTTGCACTTTAGATTTTTTTTTTTTTTAAGTGAGCTTAGTTCTGTGTGGTTTTAAGGGCAGTGAAATGCTGTAGAAGGACTGTAAACTGCATAACTCAAACTGGCTTAATAAGGGAAATTTATTGGCTAATATCACTGAAAAGTACAGGGATAGCCTTGAGACATTGTGGGATCCAGAAATTCAAAGGATGTTATCAGCCTCTCTCTTTCCCCATTCAGCTGTGTTTCCCTCTGTGTTGGTTCTATTCTCTGGTAGACTCTTTTGCTTGCTGTATCAAGGTGACTGACAGCAGCTTCTGGCTTTTATTCCAATTTCTCAATTCTGTACAGTTCCAGCAAGTCTCAGAATGGGGTCTCATGGGCCCTGATTGCTTCTCCTGCTCCTCATGGCCCCCAGGGATGGGGTGGGGGTGAGTGGCAGTGCTCTAATTGACCAGATTTAGGTCACCTGCTTACCCCTAGAGTTGAAGGGGTGAGAGCTCCCCGTAGACCACAGCGCAGAATGAAGGTAGAGAGTGGCAAAAGAGGTGGTTCTTTAAGGGAAATCGAGGGACATGTATGTCAGATCAAGAAAACACATGTCCTCTGCAGGGACGTTCAGGCCATGTAGCCAGTTGTTGTCTTTGTTTTTTTGTTTTTTTTTTTTTTGAGACGGAGTCTTGCTCTGTCACCCAGGCTGGAGTGCAGTGGCCGGATCTCAGCTCACTGCAAGCTCCGCCTCCCGGGTGCATGCCATTCTCCTGGCTCAGCCTCCCGAGTAGCTGGGACTACAGGCACCCGCCACCTCGCCCGGCTAGTTTTTTGTAATTTTTAGTAGAGATGGGGTTTCAGCGTGTTAGCCAGGATGGTCTCGATCTCCTGACCTCGTGATCCGCCCGTCTCGGCCTCCCAAAGTGCTGGGATTACAGGCTTGAGCCACCGCGCCCGGCCGTCTTTGTTTTTAAATAATTTTTATAAACACCTACTCTAGGCTAACTTTCCAAATAAGCAAAAATTTCAGGATTGATGGTTGATTGACTGCTTTATGGCTTATGAGATGACAACTGTTTACTGGATGTGAGATGTAATATTTTGGGAGGAAAATAGTGGAAATTGAGTGACTGCGGGAGTTGGCTAAGATGGGTTGATGAGGCACGAGGAGAACTGGTCCTGTGCCTGTCAGGGGATGAATGAGCAAGGGAACATGTCCTTCAAGGACAAAAAGCCAGGACAAAAGAAAAAGAAGATACCAGTGATTGGCAATTGACCAAAAATTTAGCAACATTATCACTGCTGAAAGAGCTGAAATATTGTCTTTTTTTTTTTTTTTTTTTTTTTTTTTTGACAGAGTCTCGCTCTGTCACCCAGGCTGGAGTGCAGTGGCGCGATCTCGGCTCACTGCAAGCTCCGCCTCCCGGGTTCACGCCATTCTCCTGCCTCAGCCTCCCGAGTAGCTGGGACTACAGGCGCCCGCCGCCTCGCCCGGCTAATTTTTTGCATTTTTAGTAGAGACGGGGTTTCACCGTGTTAGCCAGGATGGTCTTGATCTCCTGACCTCGTGATCCGCCCGCCTTGGCCTCCCAAAGTGCTGGGATTACAGGCGTGAGCCACCGCGCCCGGCCTGAAATATTGTCTTGAATAGAAATGCTATCAGGGACATTTAATGAGAATTCATGAAGATTCAAGACTGGCATAGCTGCTGTAATCATGTGAAGAGTGATTGCATCTAGAATAAAGTCCAGATTCCTGACATTTGTGATCTGGGGCCCATCTTCCTCTCCAGGCTCATCTCCCACGCTCCTGCCTTGCACTTTACACCAAGCTGTTTGTAGTCTGGAGGGCATCACATTACCCTGTTTTCTTCACTATTCATGCTCTCTCCTCTGCCTGGAATCCCTCTCCTGTTGACCAGACTCATCTTTTAAGACTCAGTTCAGATGACAGGTTCTCTGAGAAGCATTCTTTGATTATGCCTCTCTGGCTTAAGAATTCCTCTTCCGTACTCTCATGATACCTTGTATGTCTTTCCCAGTGGTCTCAACCGAGGGTTATTTTGTCTCCAAGGGCACATTTGGCAATGTTGGGATACATTTTTGATTCTCATGACAGGTGAGTGCTACTGGTTGGTGGAAGCCAGGGATGCTGCTAAATATCCTTCATACGGCACACAGGACAGCCCCAACAAAGAGTCACCTGGCCCCAAATGTCAGTAGTACCACTGTTGAGAACCCTGGTTACCATCGCACTGGCAACATTGTTGGATGCATCTGTTTTTAGTCTTATCTTCACCACTAGACTGAGGACTATGTATGTGATCCGCGTCTTTGTATGTCTAATACCACAATGCCCACTGTAGGGTAGTTCCTCAGGAGAGAATAGTTTGAAGATGATTGTATACATTTTCTTAGGATAGTGACCAATGAACAAGGCAACCGGAAGCCCTACTTACCTTTGCACTAGGTAGCCTTAAACTTGAGGCTCTCTGTATTAGTTAGTTCTCACATTGCTATGAAGAAATACCTGAAACGGGGTAATTTATAAATACCAGAGGTTTAACTGGCCACGATTCCACAGGCTGTATAGGAAGTATGATTCTGATATCTGCTCAGCTTCTGGGGAGGTCTCAGGAAACTTACAAACATGATGGAAGGCAAAGGGGGAGTGAGCACCTCACATAGCCAGGGCAGGAAGAAGAGGGGCGGGAGGTGCTACATACTTTTAAACAACAAGATCTTGTGAGAACTCTATCACCAGAATAGCACTACAGGGGGAAATCTGCCCTCATGAAGAATCACTTCTCACCAGGCCCCACCTCCAACACTGGGGAGTACAATCCAACATGAGATTTGGGTGGAGACACAGATCCAAACCATATCACTCTTTATCTTGCCATGCCTTTGTCTTCTCACTCTTCTGCAAAAAGAGCTTTGGGGTTTACTGTAGCAAATAATGGAAAACATTAAAGAAGTATTGTTAGTATAGTTCTTTTGCTTTCAATTTTTACCTGAATTATTGTCCAATTTTACATTCTGAATGGTGAACTGGGTGGCCTGGCCACATTATTTGACTGCCTCTGGCAAAAATTTCTGCCCTCACTTCTGACCATTACATTTTCCCCCTACCATATGTGTAGTACTCTGGATTGGTAACATTTGATGAGAAAGAAAACGAAATCAGAAAGCAATGATTCTGAGAGCAGGAATAAGGAATGTTAAGTCCCCTTTTTGGCTGCTGGGCTTTTTTTCTTATGCCAAGTATCAGTGTAAAGCAGCAGTTCCCTTGTGCCCTGGGACTTTTGCCTAGGAGCAAGGGACTGCCAGAAAATCTCAGAAAATCCCCATGGAGATCACTCTGAAAACCATGTAAATAGGGACATTGTCTAAGTGGGTCATCCTGAATATATGATGCAGGATGGAAACCTATTTAGTTATTGAATATTTCTGATTAAGAGGACACTGCAGCCTTGCTTTGCACAATCTTGCTAGCTTTGTGAGTTTCATGGGGATTGGAGGGGATGCCCGCCTCTAACTTGAGTTTCTTGTGTTTTGGTTGGTGGTGATGCCTTAGAAACAGAAAGGAGCCAGCTCCCCTTCAGCCACCAGGCTTCTTCCTGGGTTTCCTTGTAACGCTGGAATTTCATGTGGACCCTCAGCTATGAAAGCAGATCACATATGTGGCCTGCTGTCAAGCATAAGAATTGCCTTTTTGTTCTTGGGGAATTGCACAAAGCAAGTAGGAGAGGGGGAAGAAGACCTTTTTAAGCAGGAAAATATATTACATTAATTCTTCCCTTCCATTTCCTTCTACCCATCTTGTGCTATTTTCTGGGCACCAGGACTTTTGCTTTCTTCTAGACTGAATCACATTTGGCCATAGCAGAGGAAAAGTGATAGCTGTTAGGGGTCTTAGAAGGAAGGAGTATTGCGTTCCTAGAGTGGGACCATCTTGGCCAGGCCACTTCTTGTCCTCTTTTGGGGCTGGGACTGCCATCTCTAAGTCTTCCTCTCCTGCCTGCCAGCTTAATTGTACAACATTATTCAATCAAGTCACTGAATCATCAGCCCTGTGATATCTACAAGTGCTTGCATGTGTCTGATTTCTAATTAGAGTGAAATGAGCTGGGCAGTTCCATGATACCCTTTTCTGTGTATGGAGGGTGAAGTGCTTCTCCTTGGTTTATTGTGACCAATTTATTATTACTGCTCCAAAAAGGAAACTTCATGATTAATGTCAGATTCAGGTCCAAAGGCCTCTGGCTCTGATGATGGCTGATGTGATTTGGATCTAGATTCTGTTTAATAACCTGCCAAAGGCACTGGGCTCTTTCTTGTTTGTTATTGTTTTTTGTTTGTTTTGATTTTTGTCTTTATGAGACAGGGTCTTGCTGTGTTACCCAGGTTGGAGTACTGTGGCGGGTTCATGTGTCACTGTAGCTTCAACCTCCTGGGCTCAAGCGATCCTCCCATCTCAGCTTCCCAAGTAGCTGTGACTACAGGCATGCACCATTATGCCTGAATTTATTTATTTGTTTATTTATTTTTTAAGATGGGGTCTTACCATGTTGCCCAGGCTGGTCTTAAACTCCTGGGCTCAAGTGATCTTCCCACCTCAGCCTCCCAAAATGTTGTGATTACAGGCATGAGCCATCACGCCTGATCTTGGCTCTTTCTTCTGTCCCCTTGGTGGGGATGTTGGGGTGGCCCATATATGGTGCATGGCAGGTAATGTTCTTTTCATACTAGCCAGTCATCTGTTGTGATTCCACTATGTGTAAGATGTGTCCAAAATGAGGAGATGCATCCCCGCACCTAGGGGTATACAGTCTAGTGGTGTTTCTGCTTTTCCTGCTTTTTTCTGGGAAGATACTTTTTTTGGGGGGGAGTCCAGGACAGCAAGTTCATCATAAATGCAAATGGGAAGGCTATTGATATTTTTATTCATAGCATGAATGATGTAATAAATGAGGAACTTCATGATGTCAGCCTTTTTTAACAGAATCACAGAATTTTCAAACTGGTTTAGAATGCTGGCTCTGCGGCCAGACTGCCTGAGCTCAAATCTCAGTTGACTTTTCTGTAAAATGGGATAATAATAGCACCAATTTCATAGATTTGTAGGAGATGTGAGATTACATTAATTCACTTATAAAAAGTGCCTGATACTTAAAGCCATGTTACCTTTAAACTTCTAATCTATTCATTCATTTATTCAACAAAAATTGCATACTGTGATGGGTTGCACAAGCCTGTGAAAATACTGAAAACCAATGTATTGTATACTTTAAAAGGGTGAATTCAATGGTATATAAATTAAGTATATCTCAATGAAGCTGTTATAAAAACATTAATTGATTACCTATTATGTGCTGGACACAGCTCATTTAAACTGAGGCCTAGAGCAGGTGACTTGCTCAAGGTGAGTGAATGGCAGAGATAGTTGTAGAACTCAAGTCCTCTGACACATCAGCCAAGTTCTTTGCAAATTGTCAGGGATCCAAATGAAGATTGCAATCCAGATTGGAAACTAAAGTCACTTTCTGTCCTGGTATAGAACCAAAGTTTAGCTTAAGAAAGAATAGTGATGTGACCTAAGGACCTTGGCATTCTACTCTACCACCTCTTTCCTGCAGGTATGCTCATTTCCACACACCTCCACATTTTCCAAGACTTCAGATAAATATATCACAAATAACCTATATAAATTCACTATATGAAAAATAGGCCAACATTTCCACCCATCCCTCCTCTTTCCCCCAGCTCTGGATATAAAACACATATTTTTCAGTTAAGTGATTACTCTCAATTCCCCTGTTTTTTCATTTAAGAATGTTCACTTCCTATTGCAAGACAGGGACAGTCTTTAAAGATTTTTCTGCTCACCACCACTACCAAAAACGAATGACAAATTTTGTCCTCACGGGGAAGAAAATGTTACTCGTTCTTGAGATTTCACAGCCATGTCTGAAGATCTAGGCTACATAAGAAGAGAGGAATGCCTTAGAAATGTAATGTTTTTCCTACAGAATCCATTTCTATAGTAATAGAAACCATGGTGCATCCAGAGTTGCCCTGCAGCCTTCTGTTCCTAGCAGCCTGCTGTGTGTTCTCTGCCACATGCTTGCTTCTGGGATTTCTTCCTTCTACTGACATCTGGTACTTAGGATAAGGGAAAAGGCTTTCCCTGAACCAGTGAAATTACTCTCAGGAAAAAATGACTCAAGTTTCCAGGCAGCTATGAATGGGGTGTTTTTCTGGGCGGTCTGAGCAACTATCTTTCGGAAGGATATGTAAGAAGGTGCAAGCTGTCAGCCCATCCATTCCCCTAAGATGAACTTGAAGCACGTTTTCTTTCAGCAGCCCAGACAGCACAGGCTTTTCCTAGCAGATGGGTGGCATTACCTCACTGACATTTAATGAATAGGTTGCCCCCAGGGGGTGGAATTGTAGCAAAGTCTATTATGAAATCTCATTTGCTTTGCATCAATCAGTTTAGGAGTCCCCAGAAAACAAAATCGGAAAATTGAAAAGTGGCCACATAGCTTGCTCTATAACTGCTTGGACATGGCAGGTAATAATCATAGTCAGTTTACGCTTTTATGATGGAGAGGGCTTTCACTTGATTTGTATTTCTTGTGAGTAGGAACAAAGCCAGTTGTAAATACCTTTTAGCTTTGTTCCCTCCTTTCTCATTTTCTAGGACTGTAGCATCTGGGGCATATAATTGAGCTCTGAAAGCTGAGAGCTGGAGGGGGAGGGGATGGTCAGAGGAAAATTATTCAATTCACACATATAACATGCCCGTATATATGTGTGTGTGTCTGAAACATATATGCATATGTATGTGTATGTGTGTATATATATATATATAAAAACATAAATATTTTATCAAGTTGAGAATGGGAGAATAGATTTCTTTCAGCAAACAACCTCAAGCCTTTTATACATCTGAGTTACAAGGGTGAGAAATTCAACCTTAACCCAAGCAAAGGTTTAAAAAGGCAGCATGGGTATTATTGGGCTTAGAAAAAGGTGAAGGCTGCCTTGCTGCTGTCCTGGAAGGTTGAGACCGTGGTAAGGACATGTGCAGCAACCCCCTGCACTTCTAGAAGGAAGCTGATACCTGTCTCCATGTTTCAGCGTTTGTCTCTGAACCTAGTCTTTTCTTGGTCACATAGGGGAAGCAACAGAGGTAGCTTAGTCATAACAATACAAAAGCCTTTAATGAAAAATGGGCTCAGGTTTTGGTTCCCATAAGATGGTGATCCATCCCTTCCCCCACAAAGGCCTTTTGTGTACATGGGGTGGGGTAGGGGTCTGAGAAAGGCCATTGGAAATGGGAAATGGAAGGCTTAACTGCCACTCCTCTGCTGTGTCCCGAACGGAAAGCTCCTTGTATCTAAGAAAGACAGGAAACCATGTCACCTGGCCTCTGATATGTAACAACGCCACATTATTCCCTGACCCCTTGAAGGCCAGCTGGGCTCTTTTGCATTAGGGGGATTGTGTTTAGAATTTGTGTCAGGTGTCTTTGTAGAGATCCTTCTGGATGACTACTACAATTCTTGGGATGTTCTTATAGTGGGTACAAGACAATGACATGTGAGGCTGGCTCAAACCCCCCTCAGCTTGGAAAAGGAGTGGATTCCCCCAGCTGACTTGAAGATTCTGGTCTGTGGATTCAGCAAGAGACTGACGCCTCTGCTGAGTGAGCCAAGGGTGGTTTCCGGGGAGTGCCTGGAGGAGAACGTTCCCAGAGCCAAGATGGGATGCCTCCTGGTGTCAAAGTGATGATCAGATTTTTTCCAGAAATCTAGAATAGGATAAATGTGAATAGAGATTAGAGTGAACATCTAGGATTTGAAGCTGTTGAGAGCTACCAAACCTCTGCAATGTGTCTGGGGTCTGTTGTGAAACCGTGTGTCTTTTTAGCAGGTCTTATCCCTGCTTCAGCCTTTTCTCTCCTGTTAGGGATCAAAACTTGCTGAAACAGAAATTTTAAAAAGTAAGACACGCAGGATGTGGGGCTGCTCCTGGGAGGTTTGCTGTGTGTGTTTGGGGTCCTGCACCCTCTACTCCACTCCTGAGTGTCCAAGGGTGGATGTCTGGAAATTTAGCCACCTGTTACCATCAGTGTAGCCAGAACCTTTGCTGGGAGTTAATCTCTCTCTCTCCTCATCACTTTCTGATCTGCTTGAAAGACAAATAGAGGTTAGGGAAATATATTAATATCATTTTGTCTCCATGGATGGCCCAGGTCAAAGCAGACAAAGGTAGTCACACGCTTTCAGGGGCTGAAAGACAAGTAGAAGTTAGGGAAATAGATCAGCATCTCTCCATGCATGACCCAGGCCAAGGCATACAAAGGCAACCACGTGCTTTCAGGTGCAAACGGCCGCCGCCTTTTTTCACTGGAACTCAGTGGGCAGCTGCTGCTGTCATTTCCCATGGCCTCGCTGGAGGGGGAACACAGCTGGCTTCTGTGGGCCGGCCTGAAACCATCTGCAGCTGCTTGCGTGCTTTCAAATGTAATTAAAGGAATTTCAGCAGAGGTTAATCTGGGAAATCCTGTGTATGAAATATTTTCCTTTTCACTGTTCCCTTTCCTTTTGGATATGACATATGACCCACTTACGACTCACTGGTCCCCAAGGAGCTGTGGATGTCTTCCCAGGTTACTCCTGCTACCACCAATGTGTCTACCACCACGGGAGCTGCTGCTGATGGCCACTTCTCTGTGCATGTTGTATATATGATCTCATTTAGCACTGTGACACTCCAAGGACCACACTCTCATCTCATTTTCGGATAAGGAAGCTGAGGCTCCAAGAGGTCCAGCAGCTTGTCTTACAGTGAACAGGTGCAAAACCAAGATTTGAAACCAGTTTTTGATCTTGATCTTGACGCCACATCCCAGCCTCTTTCTACCTCTGCAGGACAGTTTTGTGTCTCCTCCGCATTTTCAGCCTCCATTGCAAATCTGACACCATCTGAAAGCAGGAATATCCTTATTAATGGAATAGTGCTTAATGGGATCAGGCTTACTTCTGTATTCTAGACAATATTTACTGAGCTGTTAGATGTAATGTGTTCAGAAATAATACAGGGATTTATTAATATGTATTCAGCATTATAAACTTTATCAAGCAGAGAATATATTTGTCCTCCAGTGTTATTGACATTGTATGTTTTTTGTTGGTGTTACCCCCAGGGCTGGATTTTGAAAGATTAAGCCAAGGAAAAAAGATCAGACATTCAAAAGTAAATAAATTAGTTTAGGCCTGCCTTTTCTGGAGCCATGGAGTTGTTATCCAAAGTCCTTGCTTGGACCTCTCCTCCTCCCCTCTCCTCTCCTCCCCTCCCCCCCTTCCCCATTGGGTACTGCCAGGGCCCAATGCAAGTGAAACAGATGCTCGACTCCTAGACTTGTGGAGGCTTAGGCAGACCAGCAAGTCACTATTAGGACAGAAAATAAGACCATGTCATTCCCCAGCCCCATCCCTTATGCTTTCTTTCAGTGACACTTAAAATTTAAGACCCGAACCTACATGGTCAGGCCCCGTCTGCCTTTTCAGACACTTCTTCCCCCTTGAGCCCCTTACCCCATCCTAGCCGCCGAAGCCAGTGATGCCACATCCCAGTCTCTTTCTACCTCTGCAGGACAGTTTTGTGTCTCCTCTGTATTTTCAGCCTCAATTGCTAATTGCCCTCTCTTGTCCTCACTTCTTTCACTCCCATCTCAGGGTCTCTGCATGCTGGTTCTCCTACCTGAAACAGCCTTCTACCCACCCTTTGTGACTTAGTTCACTTCCCAGATTTCAGAGGGCAGCTCAGCTTTTACTGCCTCATGGAAACCTCCCCTGACCTCCCTGAGTAGCCCAAACTCTCCTATTGAAGGCACTGTCTTTCAAAGCGCTTATCATAGATGCGATTTTACATTTGTTTGTAATTCTGTTTTGTTTTTTCACAACAATAAATTTTGAGAGGACAGCTCTATGCCTAGTCCCCACCCTTGTGTCCCCGGTGCCCAGCACAGTGCCTGAAGCACAGTAGGTGTTCAGTTGCCTGAGCGAATGAATGAAGTCAAGCCAAGTACAGTACTCAGATCTCAAGCTCATAGTCACTGCATAACTTGTGCTAACCTTGCAGCAAGTGAGACACTAAGCAAGTGAACAGCTTACATTTCTTAGTGGTGGTGTTAAATTTACAAGGAGAGCATGTCACCTCTGACTTGAAGTTTCCACACTTTTAAGCCATTCTTAGTGTTAATAGCCTATGGAGGACTCTTTGAGGAGAGAAGAGGGGAATTCCAAAGATTCAGCTTGATAAATCCTTCATCTTTGACCTCATATATATTCTGCTTAGGAATTAAAACATAGAGTATGGCTGCTGCTACAAATCTTCTTTGCAGTTTTTCCTCTGGCTGATTTTTCTACTTTACCTGGAATTTTTATCCTGAATTTTTGTCCTTTTTTGAATCCATGTGGCACACATACATTGCCCTACCAGGTTTATTTGTGTTTGAGATCTGAGATGCTATCTGAAGCCAAGACCTCCAGAATTAGATGGGCCTTTGTTCCCAGAGCCCCTTTGAACAAAGAGAAATTCTTTGCTATGTTGGCAAAAGATCCTTCATATCTCTCTGTCTTTCTTGTTCAGACTTCTCTTTTGGCCACGTGAATGTGGATCCACCTGCCCCCTCTCCTTTCTGGCTTATGCTGTGATCCCTGGAACATTTCAGGTTTCAGTGTCAGCCACATCTTTTTTAGGACCATTCAAGGGTCTGCCTCCAGGAACAGTGGAGTCTATTGAGTATCCCCCAGGGAGCTCCCCATATGCTGGTTTGTTTGTCACTTGGCCACATAGTTCTGCTTTTTCCTCTTTGTCTGCAACTGAACAGTCTAGGAAATTACAAGAGTCCTGCTTTTTTTGGTGGGGGGGGGGGGGGGATAAGGTGTCATATTTTGAGTTCAATCTGGTTTCAAACTGGATTCTGTGCAAATTTTTGTTGGGATTTCAGATGTTTAGCCCCAAACAAAGTGAGAGTTAAGTTGAAACTGGTCCAGATGAGGTCATGCTTAAGATTTCTCCCACAGCACAAATCGTACCTTATCGGAAGCTACTGTAAGTGCAGTTCTTGAATCTCTGCATTCCCAGTACATACTCATGGTGAAAACAGTTAACAATTAATTCGCTTGTGTTCCAGTGACTTGAAAAATAAGCATTAGCACCCTGGAGACCTCATCTTATCAAGTTCTGAAGGATGGTTTTTATAGCTAGCATAAGCCCTTAGTTTATCAGCTTCACTGGCCTAGAAACCCCTCAGACCTGGATATTTGGGGTCAGCAGAATGGGCCCAGCTTAGGAATTCCAAGAAGGCAGACTCAAGATAGAGGGCTGCCAAAGCTCACAGATGTGGAATGAAACCAGTTTCAAAACCTGATTCTTCTGCTCAGTTGGAATGTACTTTAAAACCCGGACTCACTTGAGATGTTTGCACCTGGTAAGAATGTTGCAAATCTTGAATTCTACTTTGTGTAATTATCTGTGAAACATAATGATGATAGCTCCAAGCTATCTCATAAAGCTGCTGAAGTCTTCAGTGCATTCATTCTGTCTTCCTAGAGTTACAGAAACACAAAATGGTAACAGGTGTGTCATATGCATCCAGCGACTACCTGGAACTTTTCTCTCTAGAACTCAAGCTCCAGACTTGAGATATTAGTTAATAGATTGATAAATGGACTCAGGTTAAGTGGTATTATTTCTTAGATTATATAGTGTCACCCTGCAGAGTAACCCCATTTTACAGGAGAAACAAAGTTGGGTGGAGGACGAGGCTAGAACCCCCTTCTAGACTGTCAATTCAGGCAGAGCTCTGTATACCTTTTAATGGTTAGTTTTCTAAAGAGTTTTACCTAGAGGCCTAACAAATCAGAAGCTCAAACACATATATTCTCTGCCTTCTTTTTAGATTGGCTTGCAAGAAAGCCCTTGGGTTAATTTGTGCCAGAAAAGAGCATGCAGAGTGAACTTGTGACATAATGCATTACTTGAAGTTCCTACATTATAGTTTCCTGATAACATAGAGTTGTTTATATTATTGCTACTTAAAACTTGGTGCTTTGTAGATCCTACTTGGGAATTGAATTAACTTCAGTGAACTTGATAGAAGCTGCTTTCTATCAAGCAGCTTAGAGATAGAAACTTTCTCTAAAGTTTTTGGCAGGTTTTGTCATTGACATTAGGAGGTGATGATTTTAAAGGACTCCCATTACTTATCCAACATGTGCACGCATACTATATATATGGCATCAGAAATAATTAGGAGTTAATTTTCAATAAGGTCCATTTGGTGTCTACAAATTAATCCGTTTAAAACCCCTGATATTTGACCCGATTAATTATATCCTGCTGTTCATTGGTGCTTAACCCGCAGAGCTAATGAGATGCCTAAGTACCACTATTTTTCATTGCTCTTTACTGTAGGGAAGTAGGTCTCTCTTTTTCTTTTTAATGTGAGTGGACATAAAATTTATCAGCAGGCATATCCACAGAGAACTAACTTTATTACAAGTATCCTTTTAGACTTGCAAGCTCCCTCAGCTAGTTAATTTTGCATAAGTCTATGTGATTTTCATTCTAATGTCTTTTGGAATTAAATGTAATGCTGTAAGAAAAGAAGCGTCTGCTCAATAAAGCAAGGCAGTCTAGGCTGTTTTTTATATAAATGCACTATATCCTGTCTAGTCTAGTGCTCCTGTTTTCTTTTTCATATTCTTTCTGTTAGAGCCAAAGTCACTACTCTGACTTTGCATAATATAAATACAGAAATACTTGCTCATTAAGAGCCTGTGTTGTTTTAGAAATTAGTAAGTGGCTACATCTGCATATTTTTGCATTGGTGAGAGTTGGCTTCTTTGGCAAACATGACTTTGTATTTTTGGAGAGAAAAACCTTGGGCCCATCAGGTTAGCCTTTTCTGAGATGGAGACTCAAGTGGGACCACCCCGGATGGTCACAGCAACTCCCACACAATGAGAACTTGTGACTATAGCCTGGGAGAGCTAACTATGCAGGAGGCAAGAAATCCAGAGAGTTGGGTCCAGAGGTAGCTGGCAGAAAGAACATTCTATTACTATTGTAACCTCAGAAGAGCAGCTTCTAAATATGTGAAATGAGTGCTGGCCTAGAGGGGAGGGGCCATACTCCTAACCACCTCAAGCTGGTCTTATCATTATTGCTGGGGGGATGTGTAAGGCTGCAACCTTCCCTTTTAGGGAGAAGGAAGAGAGGACTCCCTTGTGGGTGTGCACAAAGGAGTATGATGAGAAGAGGGTGGTGATGGGTGCTTGGTGCTTACCTTGTCCCAGCGCAGCTCCATGATTGTAGGTATCTTGAGAGGACTGATGTGCAGCAAGGTAGGAGGTTAGGAAAAGCAAAGAATGCCAGCCATGAGTAGATTTGAGGGTCTGAAGGACAAAGGCAATGTTGCTGTGTACGGGTGCACAAGTGGATGTGTGCATTTAATCCATCAACAGTCCAGAAATTGAATTGCCATTTCAGTTCCCAAACAAATGGCTTGTTTATTAAACTAAAAGCCCTTATCTCCATTAGGAAATATTCAATTCCAGCAATTAGCCCCAGGGTGAAAGAGGTCTCCCTCTCTCCAGTCTGTTTTTGCTGTGTTCCCAAACAATGCTTTGATGTGCAAGGCACTCCTAATGGAAGATAAGTCATCAATTAGCCCAATGGAAGGTTAAGCTGAAAACAGACTTTTCAGGGAAGGGATTATCACTGAGCTGTTAATCACTGATTGACATTATCTATTGGGGATATATTCTTTTTTTTTTTTTTTTTTTTTTTTTTTTTTTTTTTTTGAGACGGAGTCTCGCGCTGTGTCACCCAGGCTGGAGTGCAGTGGCGCGATCTCGGCTCACTGCAAGCTCCGCCTCCCAGGTTCACGCCATTCTCCTGCCTCAGCCTCCGAGTAGCTGGGACTACAGGCGCCCGCCACCACGCCCGGCTAGTTTTTTGTATTTTTAGTAGAGACGGGGTTTCACCATGTTAGCCAGGATGGTCTCGATCTCCTGACCTCGTGATCCACCCGCCTCGGCCTCCCAAAGTGCTGGGATTACAGGCTTGAGCCACCGCGCCCGGCCTTGGGGATATATTCTTATGGGAGACTTAATCTCCACCCAGGCAGAAGGTAACAAAGATGCAGAAATATTCTAGTTGTTTGTTTTTTTTAAAAATGAGTGTTAGTGTTCTATAGCACTATAGAATAACTATAGTTAACAATAATATACAGTTTCAAATAGCTGGAAGATGGGCATTGAATGTTCTCCACACAAAGAAATGGCAAATGTTCAAGATGATGAATATGTTAATTGCCCTCATCTGATCACTGTACATTGTATGTATGGAAACATCACTATGTACCCCGTAAATATGTACAATTAATACCTAATAAATAAATTTTAGAAATAAGAAAAAATGTGAGTTTAGAAATAGGATCTTAGATCAGTTGAGTCAGGGGTAGAGATGATAATAGTTTTCTTCTTCTTTTTTTTTTTTTTTGAGATGGAGTCTCGCTCTGTTGCCCAGGCTGGAGTGCAGTGGCGCAATCTTGGCGCACTGCAAGCTCCGCCCCCCGGGTTCACGCCATTCTCCTGCCTCAGCCTCCCGAGTAGCTGGGACTACAGGCACCCACCACCATGCCCGGCTAATTTTTTGTATTTTTAGTAGAGACAGAGTTTCACTATGTTAGCCAGGATGGTCTTGATCTCCTGACCTCGTGATCCGCCCGTCTCAGCCTCCCAAAATGCTGGGATTACAGGCCTGAGCCACTGTGCCCAGCCAATAGTTTTCTTTCTAAACAAGTATCTTTTAATTTCTTTAAGAACTGTTGGTCATAATATGATTACATTGCTAATTTATGAAATAAAAGTAAGGAGAACCTCTAATTTTTTATTTTTATTTTTTTATTTTAGGGTGGGGAGACAGTGTCTCACTCTGTTGCCCAGGCTGGAGTGCAGTTGTGCCATCTCAGCTCACTGCAACTTCCACCTCCCAGGTTCAAGCAATTCTCATGCCTCAGCCTCCCAAGTAGCTGGGACTGCAGGTGCCTGCCACCACGCCCAGCTAATTTTTGTATTTTTAGTAGAGACGAGGTTTCACCATGTTAGCCAGGCTGGTCTCGAACTCCTGGCCTCAGGCAATCTGCCTGCCTCGGCCTTCCAAAGTGCTAAGGATTACAGGCATGAGCCACCATGCCCTACCAGAGCCTCTGTTTTTATAAGAGTAAGTTGATATGAACAATATTGTGAATGTAAGCACAGTGCACATGAGGCAAATTTGTAATTCTGTGCTTGAGATTTACAAGTGAAATAAGTTGATTTTTTTTTTTTTTTTAAACTCTAAGTAGTGGCAGATGAGTGTTAATTTACACACAACTTTTCAGGAAAATATCAGTTGCATACATTAAGCTATTTTGCTGTTATTTTTTTTTGCCTGTATGCCTTTTTTTTTTTCTTTTTTTCTTTTCTTTTTTTTTTTTTTGAGATTGAGTTTCTCTCTTGTCTCCCAGGCTAGAGTGTAATGGCACAATCCTGGCTCACTGCAACCTCCGCCTCCCGGGTTCAAGCAATTCTGTCTCATCCTCCTGAGTAGCTGGGATTACAGGTGCCTGCCACCATGCCCAGCTAAATTTTGTAGTTTTAGTAGAGATGGGGTTTCAACATGTTGGTCAAGCTGGTCCTGAACTCCTGACCTCAGGTGATCCACCCGCCTCGGCCTCCCAAAGTGCTGGGATTACAGGTGTGAGCCACCCTGCCTGGCCGCCTTTTGTTTTTCTAGTATGCCGATGAGACCAAAAAGAAGATATAATAAAATTAATTGTTAAAATTTTATAAGTGGAATAGGGTAGTTATTCTACTACCCTAATATAATCAATAACTATTGTACTCCCTTCCACTCTTTTTTTTCCTGTTTGCTACAAAGGTGCAATCCATTTACCTAGATTCTGTTTCCTAATTAGCCTCATAGAATGTTTCAAAAATCATGACCCATATTGCTTAATGAGTACAGAGTTTCTGTCTAGGGCGTGATGAAAAATTTTGAAAATAGTGGTAGTGGTTATACAACATTGTGAATATAATTAACACTGCATTGTACACTTAAAATGGTTAAAATGGTAAAATTTAAGTTATATATTGCATGACAATAAAAGAAAGTGTATAAAAATTATGCCCCTGCATTTAAAAAAAAATTTTTTTTTGATGGGGGAAGTAAAGCATTGACAGATTTCAGAGTTTGTCGTGCTAGGAGAAAATTTTAGGGCAGAGTTATTCTCCATGGGGCTCAAAACCCAAAACTTTTCAATACTATTGAATCTTAGCAATAATAAGCCTGTAATTCGAAGTAGCAGGGTGGCACGTTGTTAAAACTTCAGAAACTAGTCTGGCACGGTGACTCATGCCTGTAATCCCAGCACTTTGGGAGACCAAGGCAGGTGGATCACCTGAGGTCAGGAGTTCGAGACCAACCTTACTTACCAACATGGAGAAACCCGTCTCTACTAAAAATAGAAAATTAGCTGGGCATGGTGGCACATACCTGTAATCCCAACTAGTCAGAAGACTGAAGCAGGAGAATCGCTTGAACCCAGGAAGCGGAGGTTGAACCCGGAAGGCTTCAGAAGCCTTCTAAGGTTCAGAGGTCATGTTTCAGGGTACGGTATTTGGAGCCCTCCTGGAGACATAAAAGCCTCCCTGGTGACATTCGTAGCCCCTAGGAAGGGCAGTAATGATAGCCCACGACTGACAGGTACTGATGAATCGTTGTTGAAGGCAAACCCTGCCCTCAGGGAGCTCTGACCATAGCCCGGGCATGTCTTCTAGAACTACGTGCATGTCTTCTAGAACTACGTGCAACGTGTCACAGAGCAGCTAATTCTGCCGCGGTGTGGGCAGTCACCAGGAAACTTCAAGGGGGAGCAGGTTTAACCTGAACCCTTGCTGAAAATAGATGAATTTGCCTGGGAGTGAGAGCGGGAAGGGCATGCCTATGTGGAGGTACCAGCAAGGGGACAGATACCAAAAAAGGGTGGCATGCCCCTTAATTCCAGGTTTAAGAGTTTCTTTAGAACAAAAAACAAACAAAAAAAAAGTTCAGGCTCAAAAAACTAAAAACAGAACTACCATATGACCTAGCAATCCCACTTCTGGGTATGGAGCCAAAGGAAATGAGATCAGTATGTTGGAGAGAGGGACTGGCTGGAGGGGAGGGGGATTGGGGAGATATCGGTCAGTGGATACAAAATTTCAATTACACAGCAGGACTAAATTCAAGAGCTCTATTGTACAACATGGTGACTATAGTTAATGATGTATTATATATTGTACTTGAAAGTTGCTAAGAGGGTAGATTTTAAGTGTTCTCACAAATATGTGAGGTAACATGTAGTAATTAGCCTGATTTAGTCATTCCACAAAGCATATGTATTTCAAAATATCATGTTGCATACCATAAATGTATACACTTATTTTTTTCTCAATCAGAATAAATAAATAGTCCAAGGGACATTTATCGAGGGCCTAGTTGTTGGGCAGCATCCTAGTCTTCTTTTGGTCTCTGAATGGTGCCCTGGTCAGGGCTTGGTGAGTTTCAGACCCCCAGAAAAAGTCTGTTCTTAGCTTTGATGGGGGAAGGAAGACCCAGAGCAAACCACAGTGGCACCACTGATCTAGAGCACCCTTTAGGGTGGCTGGGGTTCAGATTGCAGACTGGATCACACTCCTAACTTTCTTTACCCCTGAGACCTCTGGAGTCCTGGACGTGGACGTGGTGTTTATGGTGCATTCATGCTCCTGAATTCTTTTTTTTTTTCTTTTGAGATGGAGACTCACTGTCATCTAGCCTGGAATGCAGTGGTATGATCTTGGCTCACTGCAACCTCTGCCTCCCGGGTTCAAGTGATTCTCCTGCCTCGGCCTCCTGAGTAGCTGGTATTGCAGGCACCTGCCACCATCCCTGGCTAATTTTTGTATTTTTAGTAGAGTCGGGGTTTCACAATGTTGGTGAGGCTGGTCTCGAACTCCCGCCCTCAAATGATCCACCTACCCCAGCCTCCCAAAGTGCTGGGATTACAGGCATGAGCCACCATGCCTGGCCTACGCTCCTGAATTCTTAAATACTGCAAATGATGCGATCTAGGCTTACAAGAGAGGAAGGAGAATTAGATCTATGAATCTAATTAGGCTAAATATTTTAAACAGCTCTTCTCTCAGGTTATTGTTTTTGTTCATATCCCAATTCTGAAATTCATTAGCCTTATAGAAATTTGTTAAACCTGAATTACAGAGTAAAATCAAGAAGCTTTTTTTTTTTTTTTTTTTTTTTTTTTTTCTTTGAGACAGAGTCTTGTTCTGTTACCCAGGCTGGAGTCCAGTGATCTCTGACCTCAGCCTCCTGAATAGCTGGGGTCACAGGCATGCCCCACCAAGCCCAGGTGTTTCTTTTACTTATTTGTAGAGATGAGGTCTCATTATGTTGCCTAGGCTGGTCTTGAGCTCCTGGCCTCAAGCAGTCCTCCTGCTTTGGCCTCCCAAAGTGCTGAAAATATAGGCATAACCCCCTACACCTGGCTTCAAGAAGTAATTTTAAATAATGTTTTTCATAAGAAGTTGAGCCACTTTACTGAAATGATGACATGCTGAATGGTGCATTTCAGCATTGCATAGTGAAACTGAGGGGACTTGACTAAGTTGGGAGCTGGCAAACCCCTTGCCAGCACCACAGCCTTTGCAGATAAAGTCTTGCCTTGCTTCCCCATCCCCTAATGGCAAAATGAATTGCTAAGGTGAGAAAAAGGAATTTTGCACCATCTGCACCAATTCTGAGGCTTTGCAAGTGGTCACCAATGTAGAGAGCATGGTTCAGGGCTACATGTTTATTTTTATTTTCTTTATTTTTATTTTGCATCCAGCATGCTCAGAAAAACTAAAGAGAAAAAAAATGGAAGGATGAACATTTTAGAATACAACAAAGCTGCACCATCCTCCAGTCAACGTTTTGGTTCCAGCTTCCTTCTAGCATTGCACAGCTTGAGATGTTTGTTGCTTGTGTTCCTGCAGCATTGAAGCCCCCACTCCCACACCCAACCCCTGTCATTTCCTGTTTTTAGATCCCCACCTTCTGTCCTGCATGCTGGGGAGGGGTCCATGGCCAGAACCGACTGGCAGCTCTCTGCTATTGTAGGATCCCTCCTATTGTGCTTGAACCTGATTATAAGACAGTCATTCTTGGAAGTGACCAGACATTATCTAGAGAATTCCAACCACTCAACTGAAGAGAAAGTCACTCACCTGGAGTATTTAGAGGAGAACTCCAGGCATCTTTAAGCAGATGCAGATGGGAGACACAGCCCTTGAAGATTACCATCCGAGATGCAGCTAAGATCTCAAAGTGAATTCTTAGATTCAGTAAGCCATGGCGCATCATGTGTTTTGGAAGAGCAAAAAGTGTGTCAAGATGTGCTTCTTTATAGTGGGCTTTGGAGAGCTGGACAGGCCAGGGCTTGGCTCTCAACTCTGCCCCTCCTTGTTTTGTGTCTTTGGGCAAATTACTTAAGCTCTGAGCTTCAATGTGTTCATCCACAAAATAGGGATTAACCCTATTTCACAGAGTTGCCATGAGGATTTATTGAGATAATGTATGTAAATGCCTACGTATTGTAGGTATGCAATGAATAATTGTTATCATCATCCATATCATCTGTATTTCCTGTCAAGGAAACTGGCATATCAGCTAAGCCAGCAAGCACGTGCAAATAGTTCTAGGACCCATTTAGAGTATATGATAAAGTAGAAAAAGAATCTTGAAGCCAGTCTTCCTCGATAAGCTTCCAGCTGAGATTGTCCCAGTTTCTACCTTTGTATCTATAAGAGGCAAGATAGTGGTTAAAGGACCTGGGACAGACTGCCTCCAGTTCAATCCTTGCTTTAGCACTTATGGCTGGAGCCCTTGGGCAAGTCACTTAAAACTCTCTGAACCTTGGTTTCCTGACATGTAAACTAGAGCTCTCAAGAGTACTGACCTCCTACGCTTGTTATGAGGAATAAATGTAATTATGCATAAAAATCGCATGGTCTAATGCCTGGCATATCATAAATGCTCAACAAAGGTTATGAGCACCTCATCATCAACTAAAGTTGCTAATACCTTTGAGGACTCTCAGGCCCTGGGTTCCTTCTCCAGTTTGACAAGGTACATTCCCATTGCCAGCTCTATGACAGGCTGTCTTTGTAACCTGGCTTCTGCGTACAACAACCTACACGTATGCTTCTGCTCCAGTTGGGCAGTCGATAAGCCTACAGCCTTTGCTACGCTGATATGCCTTTATTCCACAGGTATTCCTTTGCTGTTTCTGTTTTATCTACAGGTTTTTATTTATTTATTTATTTATTTATTTATTTTTGAGACGGAATCTCACTCTGTCGCCAGGCTGGAGTGTAGTGGCGCAATCTTGGCTCACTGCAACCTCCGCCTCCCAGTTTCAAGAGATTCTCCTTACTTAGCCTCCCAAGTAGCTGGAACTACAGGCATGCACCACCACGCCCAGCTAATTTTTGTAATTTTAGTAGAGATGGGGTTTCACCATGTTGGCCAGGATGGTTTTGATCTCTTGACCTTGTGATCCACCTGCCTTGGCCTCCCAAAGTGCTGGGATTACAAGTGTGAGCCACTGCACCTGGCCTTTTTTCTTTTGAGACAGAGTTTTGCTCTTGTTGCTCAGGCTGGAGTATAGTGGCACGATGTTGGCTCACTGCAACCTCCGCCTCCTGGGTTCAAGCAATGATCCTGCCTCAGCCTCCCAAGTAGCTGGGATTATGGGATTATAAGCGCCCACCACCACAACAGGCTAATTTTTTGTATTTTTAGTAGAGACGGGATTTCATCATGTTGGCCAGGCTGGTCTCGAACTCCTGACCTCAGGTGATCCACCTGCCTTGGCCTCCCAAAGTGCTGGGATTACAGACGTGAACCACCATACCCGGCCCTGTCTACAAGTTTTAAGAAGCATGAATATCTTGGGGCAACCTGCCTCTGAGAAGGCTGGAAAAATGCTATTATTAGCCTATGGCCAGAGTAGAGAGCAACAGTGAACTACCTGGCATTGAAGTCCCACCATGTTCCCATTGTGGGGCTGGCTGCCCTCACATGCTGTTTTTTCGGAAATCTTCATAACAGCTCCAGAAGGTAGGTGTATCCATTTCCTAGGGCAGCTGTAACAAATTCTCACAAATTATGTGGCTGAAAGCAGTAGTAATTTCTTCTCTCACCGTTCAGGAGGCCTGAAGTCTGAAATTACAGATGGCAGGGTTGGTTCCTTTTGGAGGCTTTGAGAGGAGAATTCATTCCATGCCTTTCTCCTAGCTTCTCGTGGTTGCTAGCAATGTTTAACATTCCTTGACTTGTAAATTAATCATTCCAATTTCTGCCTCCAGATTCACATGGAGTTTCCTCTGTGTACATATCTGTATGCCCTCTCTTCCCCTTATAAAGACACCAGTCATTGGATTTGAGGCCCGCTCTCACCCAGTATGATCTCATCCTAACAAATTATATCCGTAAAGACTCTATTATTTCCAAATGTTCCATTCTGAGGTTCTGGGTGGACATGAATTTTGGGGCGGGACACTATTTGACTCCCTTCAGTACTTACTATATCCATTTAACAGATGAGGACCCTGAGTCTCAGGGAGGAGAAAATCCCTTGCATAAGCATCATACAATCAGTTTGTGATACCCAAGTATTCGCAAACCCTGACCTTCTTTTCTCTAGATTTGTGTACTTCCCACCGTATCACTTTACCACATATAAACAAATGGAGAACAAAGAGTCTAAAAACTATGGCAGCAAAATGGTCAACAGCAGGCAGCCCTGGGATCAAAGAGGGTCTCTGGAGGGTAAACAGGATGAAGCAGAGGCTTTGCAAGCAAATGGCGACCCCTTCCTTGTTGCTGGTTCTCAGATTTCATCCTGTTTCCATAATCAGTATTACTTATTGGCTCTCAACCACCCTGCTCTGCCCCTGGGATTCCACAGTCGGGCAGAGAGAGTCTTCATAAATGAGAGAAGGTAGTAGTTGGTTTCGTTTGCATTAAGAGAAGGAACACATTTCTTTGCACAAAGCAAAATACCCTCCCACGACTCCCCACTGCTCCCCGTATCCCTGCTGGCTTATGCTTATCATGCATCCCAGTGGTACGTGGAGAAATTCCATGCTTTCCTTCTCCTGCAGAGGTTCCTTCCTGGCATTCAGAGCCATAGAAGCAGTGGACGGAAACAGGTGGCCAGCCCTCGGCTGCCCCCAGAGTCTGGCTGCCTAAACTTTTCCCAGAGCGTGGCCCACCAGTGCTGGCCCAGGGTGGGCTTGAGAGAGCAGAGCTGTGAGCAAGACAGGTGTGAGTCCATGTGGTCCCCCTGGTTCTGGCTAAAGGCCAGGGCTGGGGCAGAATCGCGGTCAGAACCAGGTCAGGTCACTGAGGACCTGACAAGGCAAATTTGTCAAGGGCAAATATCTTGCTTTAAACCGCAAGTGCACCTCTGGTATCGTGCTCAGAATCCCTTGTAGACAGTGGCATTCGTTTGCCGCATGAGATGGGAGAAAAATTAGCAGCCCTGGCTTGAGTCTTCATTGCCCCTTGGCTGCCCGCTGTGTCCTGTTTCTCATCAGGCGAGTGTCCCCAGTGCCTGTCCTGATCCAGAATTACCACTTAACCCTAGTGGAGCAGGACTCTCAGACTGACCATCTGGACTTTCCTGGAGTTCTTGTTTCCTGCCAGACTGTGTCAGAGTGAATTGGATTAGCGGTCTGTTTGCTGCACAGCCTGGCTTCACATGTGGCTTTGTGCTTTTGAAGAAACTTGAGACAAGACTGTTCATGAGTTCCTAGAGTGGGTGGCAATTCACAGTGATGCTGATATCCATGACGGTGGGGTGGTTCTGTGCAGGGATCTCTGAACCTTTTAGAACTTTCCATCAGTTTCCCTGAAATCAATAGGTAGCTGATTCCATCAGCTCAAACCATTTTCTTGTTGGAAAGTGGTAGCTCCTTTTGTTAAGTGTTCTTAGAACTCACCAATGATTTCATCAAAAAAGCATCTCTGATGGTTTTCTTTCTCCTCTGGAATTGTGAACATTGTCTTGGAGAAGTGAAGCTTGCCATGTAACACCTGCTTTGAGCAGGGAAGAGCATGGTGGGTAAATGTACGAGAGAGACCTGTTCTGTTCCCTGGACTCAGCTCCCAGAGTCCACCACTGACCTTAGACCCTCAGGCTTCACCGGATGGATAGGAATTAAGTAACAGAAGGGTAGGAATCCCATACATAATCGGTATGGAATTTGGGATTGCCTAAGTGCAGAGTTACATTCTGTTCCAAACCCCAGCATTCACTTTAAACACTAATAAGAGATATGGTGCTTTTTGCCTATGGAAGACTAGATTGAACAAACCCAAAATATTATTTTTAAAACTTTACTCAAAAATTTAAAATACTATAAGAAAAAATGGGACTTAAATTTAATGAACCCGTGTGTGTGTGTGTCTGTGTGTGTGTGTGTGTGCGCGCGCGCGCGCGCATGCACACCTTGTAGGTAGGTGAGGAGATTACTAGATTGACTCACCTGTACATTTAAGTTAAATGGAATAAAAAAAATGACTATTGTTTAGAATAATGGATAAGCCGGCCTCCTATTTTTTGTTCTCCACTTGACTGATTAGTCCTTGGGAAATTCTTCAATGGGATTTTCCTATGACATATTCTGTCTGTGACATAGTTCATGAAATTCGATGGTATTTGATTCCCAAGGGGGAATCTGGTTACTCACAGTGTGTTTCAAAACTTTTCTGGGAATAGGCAGCTCTAGGAAGGAAAATGTCTATGTATAGCAGTAAGCCAATAACTTATCTTCAGTGAAAACGGAAGGCGATATTGTCATGCAGCTGTGTAGAGTGACAGTACTCCTAAACAGATAATAAATTACAGCCAGAAAGCAAAACCTCCTCAAGAGACGGCCAAGTTTTGGTACACATTTGTTCATTGTGGCTGATTAAAGCCTCACTTTTTAACATGTAGATGGAAAATGAAGATCAGAGGTGTTGTAAAACCTAACAAGTAGATGAGCCTTGGCCGTTTAAAAGTCTAAATGTATTTAAAGCTCGAATTTGTAACTTTTTAATTTATGTATGATACTCTCAATCTTTGCTTTTCCAATTACAATACTAATACATGCACCGTAATATGCATCTTTGTTTGTTTTTTGTTGTTGTTGTTGTTGTTTTTTGTTTGTTTTTTGAGACAGGGTCTCACTCTGTTGCCCAGACTGGAGTGCAGTGATGTGATCACAGCTCACTGCAGCCTCCACCTCCCAGGCTCATGTGATCCTCCTGCCTCAACCTCCCACGTAGCTGGGACTATAGGTTCATGCCACCATGCCCGGTTCATTTTTTAAAATTATTTTTTGTAGAAATGGGGTCCCACTATGTTGCCTAGGCTGGTCTTGAACTCCTGGGCTCAAGCTGTCCTCCCAACTCAGCCTCCCAAAGTGCTGGGATTACAGACATGAGCTACTGTACCCTGCCAATAATTCACATCTCTATGAAATAAAAACTATGGACTCCACTTCAGCTTTTCATCACCCCTTTAGCACTGAGTTTCCCCCATTCCTATTCTCCAGGGTTAACCACTGTCTTTGTCTAATTTCTGCTGCTAAAAGAGGATACCTGAGTCTGAGTAATTTATCAAGAACAGAGATTTAGTTCTTACATTTCTGGAGGCTGTCTCATCCCATAGAAGAAGGTGAGAGGGCAAAAGAGCATACAACCTGTGAGAGAAAAGAGAGGGCCAGCCTCACTTTGATAATGAATCCATTCCTGGTTGACCATTCGTGAAATCAGAGCCCTCATGACCTTATCCTCTCTTTAAGGTCCCACCTCTCAACACTGTTAAGTTTCCAACACAGGAATTTTGGGAGACACATTGAAACCACAGCAGCCACAGATAAACTCTCTCTCTCTCTCCCTCCATATATATATGCATATATATACACACACATATATATACACACACACATATATATACACACACACACGCACACACACACATATATATATGAACTACAGAGAGAGGGCAAACTATATATATAGAATAAAGTACATATATATGTGTGTGTGTATACATATATATGTGGTTGCGTGTGTGTGTAGTTCTACTTCCAAGAATTTATACTACAGCCATAGAGGCACATGTAGAAAATGATCTATATCCAAGGATCTCCAATGCCACAATGTTTGCAACAATAGAAGACTAGAAATAATCTAAATTAATAGGGAACTGATCTTTTCATAAAATGGAATATATATTACATATATATATATTCCACGTATATATACACAAACATACACACACACAAATTATATCCTTTATTATTTAATTCAATTTAATTTTTGTTTCTGAGATAGAGTCCTGCTCTGTCACCCAGGCTGGAGTGCAGTAGCACAATCTCGGCTCACTGCAACCTCTACCTCCCAGGTTCAAGTGATTCTCCTGCCTCAGCCTCCCGAGTAGCTGGGACTATAGGAGCCCACCACCATGCCCAGCTAATTTTTTGTATTTTTAGTAGAGACAGGATTTCGCGACATTGGCCAGGCTGGTCTCGAACTCTTGGCCTTAAGTGATCTGCCCGCCTCAGCCTCCCAATGTGCTGGGATTACAGGCATGAGCCACTGCGCCCGGCCTTCTTGACTTTTAGAGAGTGAATTTATCTCCTCCAGGTGCCTAATCACCCATTGGCGCACCATATTTCCTTTTAGTGCTTTCCCACCTTTCTGTCTCTATTTTTAAGTGCTTAATTCCTTTTTCCAGAAGTTAATATATGCATATATTCTAACATTGAAAAGGTGTAGAAAAGAACACAGTGAATAGAAGCTTACCTACACCTGATGTCCAGTGACACCCTTCCCCATTCCAGAGAAAATCTTTGTGATCAGTTTCTTATGTGTCCTTCCAGGGATGGCTTATGAATATGCAAATATATATACACACATACCTACATATATACATATAAGATTATTCATATTCATGTTTGTTAACATCAAAGGTAACATGTTCTTTATAAAATGTTCCATAGCACTTGTTAGTAGATTTTGAAGATTGCTATATATAAATTATTGTAGAGCTGGGAGTTCTTCTATTCTTTTAAAGTTGTATAATATTCCACTTAATGAAAACATCAGGCCAGGCGCAGTGGCTCACACCTATAATCCCAGCACTTTGGAAGGCCGA
Organism: Theropithecus gelada; assembly: GCF_003255815.1. Lineage (NCBI taxonomy): Eukaryota > Metazoa > Chordata > Mammalia > Primates > Cercopithecidae > Theropithecus > Theropithecus gelada. The sequence goes on along the minus strand of NC_037683.1, from coordinate 31,019,729 downwards.
AGTGGGCAAATCATGAGGTCAAGAAATTGAGACCATCCTGACCAACATGGTGAAAAATCCATCTCTACTAAAAATACAAAAATTAGCTGGGCATGGTGGTATATGCCTGTAGTCCCAGCTACTTGGGAGTCTGAAGCAGGAGATTTGCTTGAACCCGGGAGGCGGAGGTTGCAGTGAGTCAAGATCATGCCACTGCACTCTAGCCTGGAGACAGAGTGAGACTCCATCTCAAAAAAAAAAAAAAAAAAGGGAAAATGTTAGTCCCTTATTAATTTAGGTTATTTCTAGTCTTTTATTATTGCAAACATTGTGGCATTGGAGATCCTTGTGTATAGATCATTTTCTACATATGCCTCTATGTCTGTAGTATAAATTCTTGGAAGTATAACTACTGGGTCAAAAGCATTGTGTGTTTTTTGCCAAATTCCCATCCAAGTTTATGGAGTTGGATGAGGGTACCTCTTTTCATTACATACTGATAACTAATTGTATAGGTGGATAATTGATAACTAATTGTATATTGCTCCAATCAGGGATTCCTTCAGGGATTCCTTTGGGTAAACAAAATCCTGTCTTGAATTGTAAGTATTCCCATCCGATTCACATGTAAGTGCAAATTGTTTTAAAGACCTGACTGCATGCTGAGATGTAGGGTCTTTTGGTGACGGGGCTTGGAGGAGGAACCTATCTGAAGGGTAAGGAGGGAGAGGGCAAGACTGGGCGTGTGAGGAGGAAGGGCAGTTGTGAGGCCCAGGCTTCCTTCTCTGTGTGCCTTGAATTGGGCCTTGGAGCAGCTTGAGAAGCTGCCCCAGCTTCCCTAAGCGCCAGGAAACGGGGAGGGGAACCTTCCCAGTGCCACCCTTTCCCCTGCACCTGCTACTTTGCAATTCCAGGCAATGGACTGGCTCTTAACTGTGTTTGAAGCCAGCCTCTCTACCCTGCGGGGCTCACTCCTTCCTGACCTCTTCAAACCTATTTTTGGAACTTTATGTCACACTAAGGTACTAGTGACTGGTGACTGTCACAAGTGGGATAGTTACATTTAGCAGAATAAAATTCTTCCATTAAAGAGACAAAGTTCTGACAAGGGGATTGTCTATAAGCCACGCCTCCTTCCGGGAACTCTTAAAATCCCTCTCTGCAAAAGTATCACCTGGTTTCCAAGGCAGCTGCTGCTTCTATCATCTCGCAGGCTTTCTTGAGACTCTGCCCACTCAGAACGAGTTCACCTTTGCCCAAAGTTTATGCTAAAACCACAGAACTTACAGAGATTAGGAGAAGTGAATTGTGAGGGTTTACGTAGCTGGGATCTCATTTTACAGACCAGAAAACTAAGACTCAGAGGGGAAATGAGGCCTTCCCAAAACTCCTAGCAGCTGGCCTACAGTTTCAAAGTAGTCTCTTGCTGCCTTACATTACAGACACGTCTTAAGGTTTTTCGTTTTTTGATCATGGCTCACTGCAGCCTTGACCTCCCAGGCTCAAGTTCCTCCTGCTTCAGCCTCCAGAGTAGCTGGACTACAGGTGCATGCCACTGAGCCTGGCTAATTTTCAAATTTTGTAGAGACAAGGTCTCACTACGTTGTCCGGGTTGGTCTCAAACTCCTGAACTCAAGTGATTGATTCTCCCGCTTCAGCCTCCCAAGGTGCTGGGATTACAGGTGTGAGCCACTGGTCCTGGCCTTAAGATTTTTTTCTTTTATTTGCATTGGCCCAAATGCTGCTTGGGTCTGCTCCTTCCTGAGCTGCCTGGTGTGGCTTCCATGAGCCCTGCTGCATTTTGGGGATTCATGGCTTCTAGCCAGAGCTCTGTTCCTAACCAGCAGAGTGACCCTAGGGAATAGGTGGCTGCCATTGGCTGGGGTCTGCCCCTCTGCAGAGTGCATGGTAATCCCCACTTTGCCATTAATGGGAGGATTAAATAGAAGCTATGGAAGGGTATGTGGCACAGACAAGGCACACAGTAGGCGCACCACAGATGTTCACTGAATGATGATCGTAATGGTATCAATTGTCTTTAAACCCCAGTGGCTAGACCCTCATAAATTGAAGTTTACTTCCCAATCAACCAGGACCAAGTTTCAAAATGGCTTCTTTTCCCCTAGGGCAAGGCACCCTCAGAGACTAATGAGATCAGGTTACCGCACCAGGAGAATTAAACCGGCAGTGCAAATTTATTTTCAGAAAACCCACCCCAAGCTCACGGTCTGCGCTTAGAGGGTGTAGAGGTGTGAGCTGCAGCTTCCTGTTACCTGCTGGATTCCACACTGGTCATTTCTCTCTAGAGACTCCACTGTCATCAGGTGTAGGATGGCTCCGTTCATGCTTTTGCAGGCTGAGGCTAGCTTGCTGGTGGTTCATGTCTCCGTCTGCCTCTGAGTATAATCCACTTTTCTGGAGTACCTAACTGTGACTTTGCCACAGAGTATTTTTCTAACCTCAACCCTATTTTTGCAGCTTGGGGTTGAGGGAAGACTCAGGGAAGTGTGTGAATGTATGTGTTTTTGTGTGCATGCACACATACAAATGCATGGGTGTGCATGTGTGAGTATATAGATTAGTTTGCTAGGGTTACCATGACAAGGTGCCACAAATTGGTGGGGGGAGGCTTAAACGACAGTCTCACAGTTGGCAGGCTAGAAATGCAAAATCCTCAGCAGAGTTGGTTCCTTCGGAGGGCTGTGAGGGAAGGATCTGTTCCAGGCCCCTCTCCTTGCCTTATAAATAGTTGTGTTCCCTCTATGCACATCTCTGTGTCTACATTTCCTCTTGTTCTAAAGATCCTAGTCATACTGGATTAGGGCCCACCCTGGTGACTTCACTTAAACGTGATTACCTCTGTAAAGTCTGATCTCCAAATAAGGTCACATTCTGAGGTTCTTGGTGTTAGGACTTCAACATAAGAATCTGTGGAGATGACTCAAGTCAACACACAACGGTGTGCCTGTGTGTGGGTGGAGCATATGTGTGTTGGTGTGTGTAGTGGACTCTGGTGTCTCTGAGATGCCAGGTCATATGCAAACCTACTCCTTGGAAAATAGTACTTTAAGAGCACATACAGTTGTCTTTTGTGGATAGGGCAGATTTAAAACCTTTTTTTTTAAACAAATCTTCCCACGGATGTGGAGGGGCAGGTGCGGTAATGGAGTGGGTCCCGGGTACCCCTTTTGCATCGCTGGTTGAGGGCACCTCATAATGGAAAGTCCTGCCCTGGTTCTTCCTTCTCAAGTGGAGCAATGCCATTGGCATGTGATTTCCCCGCCTCATTTTACTTTAGATGACTAAGTAGCATATTCAGGTGCCTTTGGCTACACAACAGAACATTCCAATTATTCCACAGGGCAGCATCAATTCAGAGTTCCCTTGGAGCTCCCTGGTGACTTGATACCACCAAGTCAGTCACTGAGGAATTCCCCAATATTTCTAAATAAATTTGGAGAATGTTTTTAGCATATGGAAAATGTTGTTTAGATGCTGTAAATATTTGTGAAGTCTACTTTTAGCTTCCTTTTCAAAAGAGCCTGCCTGGGTGCCATCTACTCTGATTATCCCTTCCTTGACTTGTGTGCTTGGGAGGGTCCCAGGAGGTCTGCTGTACTGGCTGGTGTGCAGACCACAGGTGAACCCTGTTCCATCTTTCGGCTACTCACCAGGACAAACTGCTCCAAAACTGACCGCAAATGAGCTAGCCCCACAGAACCATGCGTGGCCTTTGTCATCTTTCCCCCAGTTTACTGTAAATCTCAGTTCTCTTTGTCCTCTAAAATCTTACTGAAAAAGTGAGTACTTCATGGTACTGAAGTGATCTGGAATTCTGACTGACTTTCTAGTTCCGCCTGTAAGTTATGCCCCAAATTTTCCAGGTCAACGTAGAGTTCCAGGGAACGAGGTGGACAGAATCTGGAGGCAGAGTTGAGCCAGCGGTGTTATCAGGCAGGGAGCACTGATAAACACGCCAACTCCCCGTTAGACTCAGTGTAGTGCTGGGGACCCTATTTTGAGGTGACACTGATGTCTCTATCCAAGGCAAATGCGCATCTGTTTTCTTGATGGCAGAGGACTGTTGTTAGCCATGGGATGGTGCAGCTACTTACTCCAGACATTCCTTCAAATGAGAGCACTCATTTCAGACTTCAGATGCATCTGTCCACTTTGGCATGGACTGTAATGTAGCCACTTAAAATACATCTTACGAGGGCCGTTAAATAACGTAAAAAGTGCTTGTGAAATGATATGAGTAAAAAAAAACTTGGCACAGAATTGCATTTACTGTCTGGTCTCAATGATATTAAATATGTATTTCTGAGAAGACAATGGAATGAAACGAAATATTAACTTTTTTTTCTGAGCGGAGGGGAATGAATATTTTTTTTTTCCAAATGTTCTGTGGTGAGCATTTGTTATCACACACACACGCACACATGCACATACCACATGCATGTACACACGCACAAGCACACACCACAAGCTGTCCTGAAAAGTCTAACTGGAGATTTCTCCAGGGTCTTTCAGATTTTTTGCTGCCTCAATACCCCTGGGATATCAATTCCCTGCTTGTCCCAGGGCCCACCTCTGAATTGCCGAGAAGACAGGTATCTGATTCACATCAATGCCACCAGCTCCTGCCTCTCTGTTCAGCCCTGAGTGTGACAGGAGCAGGCTGGGCCTGCTCTCGCTGGGAATGCCGCTGCCCTCCAGCTCCGGCCAGCCAGGGAGGGGCCAGGCTTCTCCGAAGGAGGTTAAAGTCCTTCTTTGTGTGAATGGCCTTTTAGGGAGCAGAGGGAGGGCCCACGGTGACATCACAGTCTTCCGTCAGGAGGCTCAGGAGGAATTTGTCCAGCTTGAGCCAGGGCGCACGCAGGAATCTGTCTGGAAAAAGGCAGTTCTCACTGAGGAGGTTTGAGGCGCACGCTCTGGGCAGGGTAAGCCAAGTCTGCTGACTTATCTTCTTGTCCTTTTCTTTCTAATTTGAAAGGACAGGGTCTTTTTTGAGGCCAGTGTCTTTATGGAGGAGGTTTTCTGAGTCTCTCATGTGTTGTGGAGAGTCCTTTCTTGCTGTAAAGTGGGCAGCCGAGCTCAGACTGGTGTCTTGCTTCTCCTCTCTCTCTCTTTTTTTTTTTTTGCAAATCTTATAAAACTCTCAGCTTTTGTGCTAAGAGGAAAAGAGGACACTCAGTCCTGCACATACAGTGCAAAGCTATATGAGTCGTCTGTGGCAGATCATGCTTTGAAGATGGTGTGAGTGTGTCTGAGAATCTGTGTGCCCTTTTCCAGAACAGAACCAAGTGACTGGGTGATTCTGGTGCCTTGTTTCCTAGCCATCCTCTAGTATTTGTTCAAGAGACTCAGTCCTATGGTCTACAGCTAGCCTTCTGTTTCCATGCTGTGGAACTCACCACATTCACAGGGTGGCTTGGGGGAATACGGTTTTTGGGGGAATGTGTGGTACCTGTCTCTTGGAGGTCTCATGGGGATGGAAGGAGACCCTCACCAGCTTCGTTTATAGGCACAGAATCGTCTGTAGACAGAGGGTTAACCACAAATGCGTCTGGCACCGTTTTTCCTTGGGGCTCGGCCTCAATATAGTGGATTCTGCTGGGTCCACAGTGGTGCTTGGCTTTTGATCCCTGCCGTGACCTGCTCACCAGGCATGAACCCAAGATCCGGAACTATTTTTAAACCAAGAGGGACACAGCAAATTTATAAAGAATTGAAAAACGAGGCTTGCTTTTGTCTTTACCAGAATCAGTTACCCTAGAAATCTCAGCTTGCAGGAGCCAGAGTTCCCTCTGTGGCCTTGAGCTTGGTTTATTCTGGGGTGGGGACTACCTTGCAAAATAATCTCACAGTGAAAAGGGCCTTTGGTGAGAAGAGCATCTGAGGGCTCCTTGATAGGGCCCTCAGTATTCCCCATTGAGGAAAACATGAAACTCACGTCTCTCCTCATTCACGGGAAACCCGGAAGCCTCCCAGTCACTCCTGTAAGAAGTGGGTCTCCAAGTAACGGAAAGAAACAACCCTTTCATCCGCTGCTGCAGAAAAGGCAACAGCAGCTTCCTTCCTTTCCTCCCCTCCCCACTGCTGACCCCCACCACACACACCATCTTCAGTTTCTTTCACAGAAAGCCCAAGCTGTAAATGTATTCATCAAATAACACCTTAACATTTTCCAGATGTGATTGGAGCCACTGACTTTTCAGCAGGGCTAAGAGGATGTTATTAATAGGCTAAGCTGTGGTGCTGGGGGAGACTCCGTTCTATGAGAAATTGACCAGGTCTCCTTCACCAGGAATGTGGGTCAAGACACAGGCAAGCCTTGTTTCCAGTGAAGAGGTGGGGAGTTCCAGAAGTATTTTCATCCCGTCTTCATACTTGTACCTGAGGCATAAGACAGAGGGAATAGCAGAATGGTGAATTACTCTTTTGACCAATACCGTAGAAGCTTTCAGAAAAAAAGGCTGGGCCTGCAGGAGCAGGAACAGGACTCCTGGCCTCCAAAGCGTTGAGTTTTCTTTTTAGAACTGCCCTAGTCACATTGAGCTGTAATGGCTTCATGGCAGGAGATCCATGGAGGCAAACCCAAGAAGTGGTTTTAGTATCTGCCCCTTTTAAGGGTCACAGCATTGACCCAAGCCTGCCGGGTCCAAATTTAGCCTGCGTTTGCCCCAGGAGTGCTTGAGGTCTGGAGTCTGGCCGGCTGTCTTCCATCAGCTAGGAGGGGAGGCTCTAGCCTCCTTAGGGAGTGGCTTGGTTCCCAGTTTCCCACAATCAACACAGGCCCCTAGTTCTACAGGCCGGAAGAAGCTCTGCCGGGGGCATGGAAGAGGACAGCCTGCTCAGGACTGGAATGTGGCCCAAGTTATCACCCGGGGCCTCTCCTCTCTGCCACTTCCCGCTTGTAAGCTCAGCTTAGAAGCCCAAAGCCTAACTCATGCAGCAAGCAATTCCCAGACTTTCCTGCTGTCTGTGCCTTCAGGGAAGGGTGGAACGGGTGGGCCCCCTCAGAGTTCCAGCTTCTTCTCCTTCCTGCCATCTTCAGCAGAGAGGGCCAGAGGAGGTGCAGCCAGCCTGCTTAGGAACTTTGGTACACCGCGCTTTCTTCAATTATTTTTGCCCGGCACGATTTGTGCCGTTGAAGAGGGTTGGAAGTTTATTTCCAGCTATTGCTGCAGCCCTTCCTTCCCCTGGTGCTATTTGTTCTTCTTATGGGAACTGGTACTCACTCCCTCCAAGTCTGTTAGCTTCTTGCTGGGGATGGGGGATCACCTTGGAGCTCTGAGGACCTCACATGGCCCAGGCTGAGAGCATATAGCTGTGCAGGGTCCCAGGGTATGCTTATGGATCCAAGGTAGTGTTGACCTCTTCAACTTCTGTTCCCCTTCCTTATGCCTCGGGTTCCCTCGGTTTGGGGAGTTAGCCTCCCCCAGACCTCCTGACTGTAGCTTTGCCTGGTTTGTCCAAAGCTGATGAGGTTCAGCTGATGTGGTCATCTTTTAGGTCTCTGGGCATCATCTACCAGCCAGGTGCACTTCCTTCTCCCCCCGCCCCCACCCCCACCCCCGCCCGCCATCCCCACCCCACCCTACCCCTTCTGCATTTGCCTTAGTGCTGGAGACATCCTGACTTAGCCAGAAAGTTAAAAGTTTAGGAAGAACCTCTCTAAAGACAGCCACGCATAGCTCGTGGAACCAGTTCTTCATCATGATTGTCGTTGCGTCCTGTGTACTGAAAATGTGACTTACAAAAGAGAGGCAGGATGAGAAGCGAGAACGGAGATACTCTCTGATTTCACAGCTATGAAGAATTTTTGTTTTATAGCCATGCCTCTGTTCCTAGGCCAAGAGTGAGTTTGTATTTTTGGTGGAACTTATAAATAACTGGATTAAAGGATCAGGTCACCTATTATCTGGAGAAAAGCATTTCTAATTTAAATGTCATGGCTTTAGTAGGAAGTAATCTGGGTTATTCAGAGCAGAGAAACCTGGTTGTACAGTCTGGTGTTTGAGTAATTTGGGTCACACTGTGCATTTAGGCTAGGAGCCTGGGAGGTCGAGATGGGTTAGGGACACTGTCGAGCTTTAACAGCCTGAGGATGGTGGGGCAGAGCGGAGGCTGTGAACACAGTGAACATTGTCCTTGTGGTGAAGGACACCTTTCTGCTCTCTGCCTGGGCTCAGGCAGGCCTGCTAAGGAAAATGCACTTCCTTAAAGTTATCTCTGTTCATGACATGCCTAGCTGCAGGCCTAGGTACCCTGGGCAGAAAGAACACATGGGTGTCTATGCCCAGTGGGTCAGGGATCAGGGCCCTGCTGTTGTGTTTTCTGTGCAAATGTAAACAGGCTTCTAGAATCTCACTTGTGGTGTTGGTGAGGAGTTGCAGCCTTTTCTCACAGTGTCCATCACAATGACATGGACATGGGATCTTAATATTTTACCTCTGGCAAGTGGCCAGAGGAAACAGAACCCCTTCAGAGCCCAGCCCAGAGGGTGAAACTCCCAGACTGTGCAAGAAGTCACATTTCTTTCTTTCTTTCTTTTTTTTGAAATGGAGTCTCGCTCTGTCGCCCAGGCTGGAGTGCGGTGGCGCGATCTTGGCTCACTGCAAGCTCCGCCTCCCAGGTTCACGCCATTCTCCTGGCTCAGCCTCCTGAGTAGCTGGGACTACAGGCGCCCACCACCACGCCCGGCTAAGTTTTTCATATTTTTAGTAGAGACGGGGTTTCACCATGTTAGCCGGGATGGTCTTGATCTCCTGACCTCATGATCCACCCGCCTCACCCTCCCAAAGTGCTGGGATTACAGGCCTGAGCTACCGCACCTGCCCCAAGAAGTCACATTTCTAGCTGACACATAGAGCAGCAGATATGTCTCCAGAGAGTTAAGTCTCGACGGAGTTCATCTGTCTCTGACCAAGACTGAATAAAGAAGGCAAAGAGATCATTGACTTTTAAAGCTAAATTGTGAGTCTCACATCATCTGTAGAGATTCAAGCAAGTAAAAGATCAACCAAAAAGCCAAGCTAACTCTCTTTTGATCCATCCACTCTTCTTACCATTTCCCATGTCATTTCAAAAGCCTCCTATTATTGAGAATGCATTTTGATATATCAGGATAGAATGAGAAGAACCCACCTTCAAATCCTGGCTAGGGGACTTACTAGCCAGATGATCTTGAGAAATGTTCCTTTATTTCTCTATACCTGTTATTCTGAAGTTTTAAGACTGAAATAAAATTCGTGCCTTTCCCACTTAACAGAGGGCCATGTTTCAAGCATCAGCTGACATATGTATGTGCATGTACTATGAAATGATAAGCTATTAGACATGTGTCAACTAGAAAATGGGGATGCCACGCTTACAGATGCCCACGGGACAGGCTTGTCAGGGCTGTCTCATTCACTCGTACGTTTACTTGGCTAGCTGAGTAATGGAGATGGACCAGGTTCTGTTTTATCCAGTGTGTGACCCCTCCTCTGCTTCTCATGTGACTGGAGCCCCAGGTCTGGTGGTTCTTGACTACTTATTCTACTTACTGCATTTCAGGGCTTAACTTTTAAGGACATTTTGTGAAATTATTCTCTCTGTTGCAGCACAACTATATCTTCCTAGTTGTGTTCAGCTTCAACTAAAATTCACATGTAAGGATCTGGGGTTAGGGAAAGATTAGGGAGATTAGAGCTGCCATAGGTTCTGACTTTGAGTCTTTCCTGGGCCTTTTTTCTTTAATCTTTTCTTGTTGATTTCTTTTCTTCTAAAAATCTCCTGCTCTTTTCCCAAAAGAAATTCAGTCTGCTGCCAGAAAGAATATAATATCAGTCATTTAAACCTCAGTGTAAAATGGCTTAATAATAGTGAACATTTGCATTAACCGTTTTACAGTTTACATAGTACTTTTAAGTACATTTTCTAACTTAATTCTCAAAACAGATTTGGGAGATATCATTAGTCCTGCTTACGAAGGAGTTCTATTCTCAGCAGAATTCCATAATTATAGTACAAAAAGTCTGGTAGGACTTTTATAGGTAGAGCCAAGAAATGACCCCAGACTCTGGTCTTTGGACACCAAACTCTGAATTACCACATTTTCTGCATTATTTAGGTGGAGACATAGGCACCTGGGTTGTAAATTAAGCCATGTTAATTCGCTTTGCAAAACTATTAAACACTTTTTGGTAGATAAAGGTGACTTTAGTAGCAGCCTGGCTACCAGGTTATATTAAACACAGGTCTCTTGGACCAAATTCTGGCACTCATACAGACTTGTGTTAAATAAACATTTGTAAAAAATGGTATGAAGAACTCTCAGGTCCCTAAGTTTCTAGATGCTACCCCCCCACCTTGCCTGAAGACAGATGTGGGAACTTTATGAAGACAGGATTCTGTTACCATTTTAGTGGGTGTTAAGCAACCAAAGTCCCCTGAACCAAAGGCTAGAAACAAGAATAGTTAGTTCTCAAACCTCAAACACCATCCCTAAGGGTGTATAAACCAAAGGGCTCACTCTATTGGTATATCCCCTTCCTGAAAGGGTGAGGAAGATCTCTAATCCACAAATGTGAACACCACCAATTTCACGGGTTTCTAACATTCATTATGCTAATTGACAGGCCACTAATTTCACTAATGAAAACCTATTTCTCACCTTAATTATGCCAATTAGCAAAGCTTCAGGGGTTCTCCGGAGTTCAAGAGAGCTAAGTACTGATGGAAGCCACCTGTGGGGTGTGGTATCTCTCATTAGATCCTAGGTGACCATTTCTTGAGTTTATGTTCCCAGTTAGGGTGGTTGTCAGACCCTGGAATGTAATTTAAACTGATTTCAGAAGCACACAGCTGTATTAAATTGCCCCTGACCAAGTATTTGAAAGTAAATGGTAGACATCCTAACCAGCTGTTAACTAGTCTAGGAATTTAGTGGGAAAGGCAGGTTTCTGTGTCATGGTGTTAGAGCTCTACCTGTAGGGTGAGCTGGGCCCATCTAAAAAGCTCTCACAGCCCCTTTGCACCCTAGTTTTTCTCTGACCTTAGAAAACCCAGTTTGATGATTCTTTCATATCCTTCTGTTTTTTTGCATTGGGAAATAGTTCATTTCAAAAAGGACTTTCCTGTTGATTGAATGAATGTGCATCTTATCTAAATCTGGAATCACATTCACCTAATCTGAAGCATGGAGAAAATTCTGGACCTTCTTATCTTCAGAGAGAGCAATAAGCATTTGTTGGTTTAAACAAGACATCATCTGACGATACCAAGCCCAGATTCCTGCCCAATCCAGATAGGTTAGATTTCCAGCCCATTTTTATTTACCTGGTGTAGTTGCCAGTGGCTTTGATTCCATCAGGCCATCATGCATGAAGGCAAATTCTTACTGCTTACAGTGGAACTCAGGAATTCGCTCTTTTGTTATCATTGTTGTCTAACTTTACAAAACCTCAAGACCTCTGGTGCATGATTGTGAATCAGTAATTCAGAGTTGTTTATCTCTTTAAATACTTCCATACCAATTAGAGGTTAAACCTGCTGCTCCCTGAGTAGATGGAATTTAGTGTCAGGAAGAATTTTCTGAATTTATGGGAAAGGGGGACTGGATGCCATATAGCTCACAAGAAGGAGGGCCTCTTTCCTGTTTACACCTGCCAGTGTCTAGAGGTTTAAAAAAATGTATTGGAAAGGATTCATCTCAAATTACCCTGGAACCCCCACTAACTTTGACTTTTAACAAGTAACTAGCCTTTTATGTGTGTGTGTGTGTGTGTGTGTGTGTGTGTGTGTGTGTGTGTGTGATGGAGTTTCACTCTTATTGACCAGGCTGGAGTGCAGTGGCGTGATCTCGGCTCATTGTAACCTCCTCGTCCTAGGTTCAAGCGATTCTCCTGCCTCAGCCTCTCAAGTAGCTGGGATTACAGGGGCACTTGCCACCACGCCTGGCTAATTTTTTGTATTTTTGGTAGAGACGGGGTTTCACTGTGTTGGCCAGGCTGGTCTCAAACTCCTGACCTCACCTCAGGTAATCTGCCTGCCTTAGCCTCCCAAAGTTTTGGGATTACAGGGGTGAGCCACTGCGTGGGCTGCTGCTGCTTTTTTTTTTGCTTTTTGAGACGGAGCCTCACTTCCTCACCCAGGCTGGAATGCTCCAACCTCCGCTCTCCGGGTTCAAGTGATTCTCTTGCCAAATAGCTGGGATTACAGGTGTACACCACCATGCCTGGTCAACTTTTGTATTTTTAGTGGAGACGAGGTTTCACCACGTTGGTCAGGCTGGTCTCAAACTCCTGACCTCAAGTGATCCGCTCACATTGGCCTCCCAAAATGTTGGGATTACAGGCGTGAGCCACCACACCCAACCTTTTTTGAGACAGAGTCTCACTTCCTTGCCCAGACTGGAATGCAGTGGCACTATCTTGGCTCACTGCAACCTCCGCTTTCCAGGTTCAAGCGATTCTCAAGCCAAGTAGCTGGGATTACAGGTGTACACCACCATGCCCGGCTAACTTTTGTATTTTTAGTGGAGAGGGGGTTTCACCATGTTGATCAAGCTGGTCTCAAACTCCTGACCTCAAGTGATCCACCCACCTTAGCCTCCCAAAGTGCTGGGATTTCAGACATGAGCTACTGCACTCTGCCAACTAACTAGCATATTTTAAAATCTGTTTGACCGATCACAGAAGACATAACTACTTGTAAATTAATTTCTGATTCAAAGATAATGGCAGTTTTATATATTTTTTTCAGACAACTGCAAAAGTATATTGTCAAATTCTCGTCTTAGATTTTAAAAATTTGGTACCAAAACAACTATTTGTAGTTCAAAAAGAGTGCCTTAGAAAGAGCTGTTCAATTGTTGAGTCCTTAAAAGAAAACATGGAAAGGCATCTGCTCATTCATCATCGAGCACTTGATGTGTGAAACATTCAAGAGAAAGGGACAATGCTGATGTGAGGAGCGGAAAGGCTTCTTGGGAAATGGCTTTGGAGATAAGCCACATCACTCCTTCCTCTGATTAGCAACAAGAGACAAAGAGAGGCAAGTTCTTCATTTGCCTGATTCAGACTAAGAAAACTCTTTTTTTTGTTTGTTTGTTTTATGAGCATACAATTTTAATATTTTGTTTTATTATTATTATTATTATACTTTAAGTTCTTGGGTACATGTGCATAACGTGCAGGTTTGTTACATATGTATACTTGTGCCATGTTGCTGTGCTGCACCCATCAACTCGTCAGCAATAGACTTAGGGCTTTCTTGGAAGTACAGGGAACTCGTTTTTTTTTTTTTTTTTTTTTTTTTTTTAAGAAAGGGTATTGTCTTCTGGAGCTTATCGTTGCTGCTAATTTCATTGTGACCCTGCAGAATAAGTTCCCGTCATGTTTAATGAATGGATTAATTCATTAAACTATAGAACTAATTATTTGCCTTTTAGTTTCCTTTACTATTACGTTGCCCTTCTTCCTCTCCTCAAGTATTCTAAAGCATCTTGTGTTTCAGGAGAGCAGTGTTTTCTAACCATATTTCAGTCCTACCGGCTTCCTACTGTTTTCCCACTCCCCTCCGCCCACCTCGACCCCAAAGCCAAAAAGGATAGAAGGAGAGCTCTGTTGTTCCCATGCAGAATATCAGCAGTGAGTCATTAGCCAAAAGAAGCCAGGGGTAAGGGTGCCATAGGTAATCTGACTCATCTTAGCAGTACCATGAATCTCTCTTTGTCTTCTTATTCCAATAATAATTTTCCATGGAGTGGGCTAATTTTGGCCTAGGTTTACTTGGAATTGAATGGCCGCCAGTAAGTTTCAGCATTCAGATTTTGTGTAATTCTTAATGATATATGAGTAGAAGTTACCGACAATGCCTTATCCAACAAAAAGTTTAGTTAACAGTTTTAAAAGGGCTGGCCCTGCAGGATGGCTCACGCTTGTAATCCCAGCACTTTGGGGAGGCCAAGGCTGGACTACTTGAGTCCAGGAGTTTGAGACTAGCCTGGGCAACATAGCAAGACTCTATCTCTACAAAAAATTTTAAAAATTAGCCAGGCATGGTGACACCCACCTGTAGTCCTAAGGGAAACTGAGGCAGGAGGATCCCATGAGCTCAGGAGTTGAAGGTTGCAGTGAACTATGATCACATTACTGTGCTTCAGCCTGGGCAACAGAACAAGAGCCTGTCTCTTTAAAAAAAAAAAAAAAAAAAAAAAAAAAAAGGAAGGTAGCAGCAAAAATTACTATTTAATGATGGTCAAAAATAAAAAATAAAGATGTTAGCAATTATAAATATTGTGTTAAGTATCACTGTTTAACAAAGACCAGACCTAGACTGGAAGAAAATCAGAGAACAGAAGATGTTGACAAAAGGGGAATACTCATTATTCGTGCCTGTTAATGGAGAAGACATATACATTACTTGAATAATTTAAGTCTGAAAGGAAACGTGGGAAATGAAGATTGAAGGAAACCCCCCAGTTCATGGATAACCCGGAGAGTTTTTCAACATTTTGACAGCAATGTAGAGCACTTACGGTGAACTCCTGTGTTTTCTTAGGTCTTAAAAACAAATCCATAATTATCTACTTTTTGGGGAAGGATTTTGAAATTAATTTCCTGAGAATCATCCCAAGGTGGTGCTTTAATATTCTAAGCATTTAAAATTGTTGAAACCTTAGATAAATGAAGATTACACCCTCTTGCAATTTTGCATTGTCCTATGTCAATAATACAAGGCACATTATAAACTTGAGATAGGGAGACAAAGCCGACCTAGGTGTTAGTAAAGTCCTTGAGGGTAACTCTAATTAAATTTATACTTTACTGGAATTCTTTGAGATAAGCCAGAGTCCTTTGATATGAAAAAGAAAATCATCTTATAATTTGAAAATTAATGTTTCTAATGCCAAATAACAAAATTACATAGGCTAGATAACTGGTAGAAAAATAGGATAGATAAGTTGGGCATGGTGGCTCATGTCTGTAATCCCAGCACTTCGGGAGGCTGAGGCGGGCAGATTGCTTGAATACAGGAGTTCAAGACCAGCCTGTGTGACATGGAGAAACTCTGTCTCTACAAAAAAAAAAAAAAAAAAAATCAGCCAGGGGTGATGGCACACACCTGTAGTCCTGGGAGGTGGAGGTTGCAGTGAGCCAAGATGGCACTACTGCACTCCAGCCTGGGCCACAGAGCAAGACCCCATCTTAAAAAATAATATGTGTATATATATGTGTGTGTGTGTGTGTGTGTATGTGTGTGTGTATATGTGTGTGTGTATATATATGATGGATTTTAAAACATTAAGAAGATAGAGTTTTCTTATTGAATCACAAACTGAAGATATCACATATAAAGCAGTTAAGAAACTGGAGGAGAGGTACCATTGGCCATTAGTTTTTCAAAGCAATGCTGACTTCTTAACTAAAGAGTATTATTTTGATGCAATCCCAGAAAACAGCTGTGCAGTCAGTGGCTTTGGTGATGGTGTTTATAAGGCACATGGTCAGTAACAGCCGTGGCAGTGAGGCACTGTAGCCTATGTGCTGCCATTAAAGGGATCTACTGTTTTCCAGTATTTTATTCTGGAAAGATTTTCCAAAAAGTTTCTTGTCTCCAGAATAACTGCATTATATCTGGCAGAGAGTCATATGTTTTAAAGATCTGTTCATACAAAAGGACCTTCTTTTTTCAATCCTATTAATAGTCCTATTGCATAGCCTGCAATCATTTGCTACAAAATACTTGGGAAGACTCTGGTACAATAATGATGTAATCCCTTCCACCTTAGTAGATAAAATTTAAAAATGGCACTAGCATGTAAACAAAATGGAATCTGTAAAATAGAGAGGGTTGGGCACCCGTTACTACAAGAAAATGAACATTTAAGGGATTATTAGGAAATTTCTATTCAAAAGAATTTGTCACTGTGGTTTCCATTTTCCTTCCTCTTAGTTATGAGTCAGTTTGTCAGCATTCACATCCATAAGAGATGCAGTATTTAACCCCGACTTTTGTTTTCTCTTTATTCCAGAAGCCTCCCCAGCTTTCTGAGGATGATATCCGGCTAAAAAGCGAGGGAGACGACTATAGTGCCACCCTCCTGGAGCCTGTTACCAGCTCTCTTTCCCCAGATCACAAGAACATGGAAATTGAGGTGTCTGTTGCAGAATGTAAAAGTGTTCCTGGAATCACCTCTACCCCACATCCCATGGACCACCCTTCCCCTTTCTATTCACCCCCACATAATGGCCTCCTCACTGATCACCACGAATCCCTGGATAACGATGTTGCCAGAGAGATCCGCTATCTAGATGAGGTGCTGGAGGCCAACTGCTGTGATTCTGCTGTGGACGGAACATTCAATGGAACATCCTCCCCAGAGCCTGGTGCAGTGGTCCTGGTGGGCGGCCTAAGCCCCGCTGTCCACGAGACGGCCCAACCAGAACCCACTGAGAGAACAGCTAGCCAGCAGGCACCGCCTCACATCGAGCTCAGTAATAGCAGCCCTGACCCCATGGCAGAGGCAGAAAGAACAAATGGCCATTCCCCCAGCCAGCCTAGAGATGCGCTGGGGGACAGCCTGCAGGCCCCTGTCAGCCCCAGCTCCTCAACCAGCTCATGGTGTTCTTCCCGAGACGGAGAGTTCACTCTCACCACACTGAAGAAGGAGGCCAAGTTTGAGCTGCGTGCCTTCCACGAGGACAAGAAGCCCTCCAAGCTCTTTGAGGATGACGAGCATGAGAAAGAACAATACTGCGTTAGAAAAGTGAGGCCTTCGGAAGAGATGCTGGAGCTGGAAAAGGAGAGGAGGGAGCTCATCCGCAGCCAGGCGGTCAAGAAGAATCCTGGCATTGCAGCAAAATGGTGGAATCCCCCGCAGGAAAAAACCATCGAGGAGCAGCTGGACGAGGAACATCTGGAGTCGCACAAAAAGTACAAGGAGCGCAAGGAGAAAAGGGCACAGCAGGAACAGTTGCTGCTGCAGCAACAGTTACAGCAGCAGCAGCAGCAGCAGCAGCAGCAGCCCCCATCGCAGCTCTGCACAGCCCCTGCCTCTTCTCATGAATACGCAAGCATGATTGACAAAGCAAAGGAGGACATTGTCACAGAGCAGATAGATTTCTCTGCTGCTCGCAAACAATTTCAGCTGATGGAGAATTCCAGGCAAGCAGTGGCCAAGGGCCAGAGTACACCCAGGCTGTTCTCCATCAAGCCTTTCTACAGGCCTCTGGGATCAGTCAACTCGGACAAGCCACTGACTAATCTGAGACCACCTTCTGTCGGGGGACCTCCAGAAGACAGTGGTGCCTCAGCCACCAAGGGACAGAAATCCCCCGGTGCCCTGGAGACCCCATCGGCAGCAGGAAGCCAGGGCAACACAGCCCCTCAGGGGAAGGAAGGGCCCTACAGCGAGCCTTCTAAACGTGGGCCCTTATCTAAACTGTGGGCAGAGGATGGAGAATTTACGAGCGCCCGGGCCGTCCTCACCGTGGTCAAGGATGATGACCATGGGATTTTGGATCAGTTCTCAAAATCTGTCAATGTCTCCTTGACCCAAGAGGAGCTTGACTCTGGTCTTGATGAATTGTCGGTGAGGTCTCAGGATACCACAGTCCTGGAGACCCTATCCAATGATTTCAGCATGGACAACATCAGTGACAGTGGGGCCTCCAATGAGACAACCAATGCCCTCCAGGAAAATTCACTGGCTGATTTTTCTCTGCCGCAGACGCCACAAACTGACAACCCCTCAGAGGGCCGAGGAGAAGGCGTCTCCAAGTCATTTAGCGATCATGGTTTCTATTCCCCTTCCTCCACGCTGGGGGACTCTCCGTCGGTTGATGATCCCTTGGAGTATCAGGCTGGCCTCTTGGTGCAGAATGCCATTCAACAAGCCATAGCCGAGCAGGTGGATAAAGCTGTGTCTAAAACCAGCAGGGATGGAGCAGAGCAACAGGGACCTGAAGCAACTGTAGAGGAAGCTGAAGCTGGGGCTTTCGGCTCAGAAAAGCCTCAGAGCATGTTTGAGCCACCTCAGGTGTCTTCTCCTGTTCAAGAGAAAAGGGATGTATTACCAAAGATTCTGCCTGCTGAAGACAGGGCACTCAGGGAAAGGGGGCCCCCCCAGCCACTGCCAGCTGTGCAACCCAGTGGCCCGATTAACATGGAGGAGACCAGGCCCGAAGGAAGCTATTTCAGCAAGTACTCGGAGGCAGCTGAGCTGAGAAGCACAGCCTCCCTCCTGGCCACTCAAGAATCCGATGTGATGGTTGGACCCTTCAAGCTGAGGTCCAGGAAACAGCGGACTTTGTCCATGATCGAGGAAGAGATCCGAGCAGCTCAGGAAAGGGAAGAGGAGCTGAAGAGGCAGAGACAAGTCTTGCAGAGTACACAGAGCCCCAGGACAAAGAACGCCCCATCGCTGCCCTCCAGAACATGCTATAAAACTGCCCCAGGTAAGTG
This sequence comes from Theropithecus gelada, assembly GCF_003255815.1. Classification (NCBI taxonomy): domain Eukaryota; kingdom Metazoa; phylum Chordata; class Mammalia; order Primates; family Cercopithecidae; genus Theropithecus; species Theropithecus gelada. The sequence goes on along the minus strand of NC_037683.1, from coordinate 31,001,291 downwards.
AGGTGCCTCACATGAGAGACATGCCACAGCAGTCTGTTGTTGTTGATTCCAGCTCATGGGTTTCTATGTGGAGCCTCCTCTGTGTGTGTCTGGAATAAGTGTTGGGGGGACACTAGCATGAGAATTCCAGCATACAGGAACATGCCACAAAAGTGTCAGAGTGTCCTCTAGAAGCACCCTGAGCTTGGATGGAGTTTGCCACTTTCCAGAGGATGCAATCGCTCCTTTTTTGTTGTTCTGCTTTGGACTTGGTTTGTTATAAAGAATTGTTCTCTTTTACTTGAAAGCCTGCCCTTGTATGAAGGAGAGGCTGTTTGTGGCATAGAACCAGAGTGGGCCCGTGTGTGGACTATGTTGGAATCAGTAGCTTGACCCTCAGTATCTGTAGTTAAGTCAAACCCATCTGATTTGGGAGCTGTCCTCTACTAACCCCTTCTGAATGCTGGTTCTCTTCCCAGCAATGATAGTCATGGCTTGGCATTGCAGACTGGTCCATGCAAAATGTTTTTGTTCATCTTCTGTGTAACTGGGTTTTTCTTCTGAAGTCACCACAAAGCAACTACTTTGGAATCAGGGGTGGGCACATCTTTTCTTGTCATGTGACCCCTTTCGAGAAGTTGAATGACTCTTCACAAAGGCAAGTGTTTAATCCCTTCATATTGCCTGGGCAGTCCCTTTTTTGAATACTTTGTGTAGATGGTTGATGTTAATTAGGGTGCTAATTATTATTGCTACCATTTGGATAACAGTGTGACCAGTTATTTTGATTTTCCATGTGGATTTGATGGCAATCAGGGATCCACGCATCTTCAACTGTGGATTTGATGGCAATCAGGGATCCACGCATCTTCAACTGTAGAAAACACTGCTCAAAGCGTGGTCCAAGCTAGTCCAGAAATCATTTGCTACTGGTTCATTCTAAGTTCAGACATTGAGAGTAAGCATTTGAAAACTCTTATTGCAATACGATATTGTCCTGAAATCCAAGCGTGGGATTTTTGCATTTTACAAAACTATTGCTTCATAATGGACTGGTGGGGAGAAACTGATGTTTCACTGGAGAAAATTTCAGAATCATTACCCTAAAGTATAATTGTTGACACTTATCTTGGTCCATCCAGATCTTAATCTTATCTTGACACTTGGCTTCCATCAAATCTACAATAACACAAGGTCACTCTTCTCATTAACTTTTTAAATTTTGAAAGAATCTCCAACCTAAAGAAAAGTTCCCAAGTACAGTACAAATGTCTTTCTATTTTGAATCATTTGAGAGTAAATTGCCAATATGATACCCCATCACCCCCAATTTTGTAGACTGCTCCCTAATGTGGGTCTCTGATGCTTTCATATGATTATTTTCAGGTTGTGCCTCTTTGGTAGGAATCCCACTAAGTTGATGCTGTGTTCTCACTGTATCCAAACAGGTAGCATGTGGTATTAGTTTGTCCCATTATGGGGACAGGTGTCAACTCTGATCACTTAATATTGATTATGATCACTCCATTGATGGAGTGTCTGCCAGGCTTCTGCACAGTAGTTACTTTTTTCTTTTGTAATTCGTATATATTTTGTAGGGCAATACTTTGGTATTATGCAATTTTCACCCCACTTCTTATCAAACTTCATTTATTTATGTTGGTATGATCTCATGGATTCCTGTGATATTCAATGGATTATAATTCATTTCTTTTATTATTTTTATCCTTAACTTGTTCAGTTACTGCTCACAGGAGCCCCTTTTGGCTAACTTATATGTCCTTTGGAGATGTCCCCGTTATCCTTTGAATGCTTCCTCAATTTCTGGCATCGCAAGATATTCCAGTTTCATCTTATACTTTCCCAACCCTGAAATCAGTCGTCTCTCCAAAGAGCACTAGTATCTGATGATGGAGAATGGTATTTACAAACAAAGATCTGAGTGCGAGCTGTGCTCATTGTTATTGCATTGTCGCTGGCCCCGGGCACTCTCAGTGGACAGAATTAGAAATTATACACATCTCTCTTGAAAACCATGAGTTTGCCCCATTGCTTTTTAATTCTCATATAATAAAAGGCTCATTCATACTTTCTCCCTTTCCATATTTGTAACCACCTTCTTGACAACAAGGTTTTGTTTTTAATAAAAACTTAGTTTTTATTATCTGTAATATGTTTATTATTTAACTAGCCCTCCTTCCCCCTCACTCCAGTATAACCAGTCTCTTGTTTTCCTCACCAAACTTGGGCTCCAATATCATTTCTGGGTGGCCACTGCCACCCCCCTTCACCAACACCCTCCTTACCCTCCCTGGGCTCCAACACTACAGCAGGTACCATCTTATTCAGCCTGGCCTAGTGACTTTTGGACTGAATTGTTTGGGAAGGAAAGGAAAGGGAGGAAGAAGAGGAAGAGTGCAGTGACTTTCTTAATATATGCCATCAAATTGGTGATAAAGTTTCAACAAATGAATAAGGTGGGGGGCGGGCACAAACATTCAGACCATAGCATGAGTATGTTCAGGTTTCTCTGGCTCTGTCTGTTAATCGAACCCCTCACCATATTACCTTCAACTTTATTTCCAGCACATAAACAATTGTCTAATATAAAGACATTTTAATGCTTTCTCCTGATTCCCCCACCGGCTGTTGTCCATCAGGCTTCCCCACCAGGACCAAGGTTGCCTTAAACAAGTCAGCATCCTAAGGCTTGCCAGTGGCATCTCAGCAACCCAGTATCAATCTCCCCAGTACTTCCCTCCATGCTGATACTGATCTGTTCTCCCATATCCTACCCTCATAGGATTGATTTCTGCTTCCTACAGGGGGATAGTAATTCATCCGTGCAAGTCTGCTCTAGTCTTGATGTCATATTGAGTACAATCATGATAATGATATGCATGCATGTCATTTCTTCATGTTTATCTGTAGAACATTTAAAGCAGGCACCCGGACTTCCCAGAATTACAACATGAGTTGAACGAAATGGAATGTAAAGTACAATTTTCTTCCTGTTCATGCCTGGAAATCTTTGGAGTATTGCTTGGCTGGCCAACCTCCAAGTTCATGATTAGGGAGAAGGCTGACACATGACTCTGAGCAGCCAAACTAGACAATTCATGACTAGGGTCAGAACTCCTGGCTCCAATGGTTTTGTGAATGGAGATATTACCAAGTTCCTATGGCACATTTCATATTTTATGCCAGAAGAAGTGACTCCACTAGTTTGTTGTGTGACTCAGATTGATGATTGGATACTTGGTGGTGAAAAATACAATTTTTAACTTCTCTGATAGAAATCATGCTGGTGGCATGCTGGAATCCTAAAACCTTAAAGCAAATAAAATCCAAGCCAAGATGTGGTAAGGAAGGAGAAATCTTCTAATTCTTTCCATACAAAAGTCTAGACGGAAACCCCATCCCCCAGGTGTGGAAATGATGTTTGGTTTTGCTTTTAGTGTCTTTGCTTTTAAAAGATGGACAATGAATGATAGAAGTTCTGTTTTGAAAAGCATATAGTCATTGTTAATGACCAGGTATCTGGAAATTACCTTGTTGGTTCTTATTTGACTTTTTTTTTTTTTTTTTTTTTTTTTTGAGACAGAGTCTTGCTCTGTCGCCCAGGTTGGAGTGCAGTGGGGCAAACTCGACTCACTGCAACTTCCACCTCCCAGGTTCAAGTGATTCTCCTGCCTCAGCCTCCTGAGTAGCTGGGATTACAGGCACCCAACACCATGCCCAGCTAATTTTTTTGTTTGTTTGTTTTTTGTATTTTTAGTAGAGACAGGGTTTCATCATGTTGGCCAGGCTGGTCTCTAACTCCCGACCTCAGGCGATCCACCCGCCTTGGCCTTCCAAAGTGCTAGGATTACAGGCGTGAGCCACCATGCCTGGCCCTTATTTGACTTTTAAAGGAAGAAGCTCCACTTTAATAGAATTTGAATGACATTTGTTTATACAGAGGTGAACAAAAATGTGTAGTCCCTGCTCTCAGGGAACTTAATGGTTCAGTAAGAGAAACAACATTAAACAAATGAGGCAGTTTTATGACAGAGAAGCACAGAGACCTGTAGGAGCACAAAACAAGGAAGACCATGTCATTTGGAGGGTAAAGAAAGTCTTCCTTCCTTAGGAAATTACTGTCTAAGCTGAGAAATGAAGGGGTAAAGTTGGGCTCAGGGTGTAGGGGAGAAGGAAAGGCACCTAAGAGAGGCTCAAAAGGAATAGAGAACTTGGCACATTTGAGATGTTTAAGAGTAAGTTAAAGGAAGAGATTTAAAACAAAACAGAAACTGATTTGGAGTCAGACAACCAAGAGCTCTGTCAATCATATTAAAGGTTGTAGACTTTAGAGTTTACACTGTGGTCAGTGAGAAGCCTGTGAGAGTTTTTAAAGGAGTAATTATCTGAACACAACCCCGAGCTGTCCTGCCTTCACTGTGAGTTGATGGACTCGATGTCTTCCTGTTGTAATGAATCCATTTCACAGGCTTGGATTGAGCTCTTCCTGCTTATGAGCACTTCGGAAGGCTGGCGCCGTCTTGGTGAACACCCTGTATGTTATGTGAGGAGCCATGCTCCCAATAGTGTGTGCATGTGTGCCCTCTGCTGATGGCACTTAGAGACTAAAAGGAGGAAGGCCGGGGTGCTGGTGCATGCCTGTGATCCCAGCACTTTGGGAGGTGGAGGCAAGAGGATTGCTTGAGCTCAGGAGTTTGAGACCAGCCTAGGCAACATAACAAGGCCCCATCTCTTAAAAAAAAAAAAAAAAATTAGCTGAGTGTAGTGACACATGCCTGTAGTCCCAGCTACTTGGGAAGCTGAGGCAAGAAGGTTGCTTGAGCCCAGGTGTTCAAGGCTGCAGTGAGCTATGATTGAACCATTGTACTCCAACCTGGGCAGCAAAGTGAGATCATGTCTCAAAAAAAAAAAAAAAAGAGAGAGAGAGAGAGAATAAAGGAAGCACCTTTGCAGGTACATGAGCCTGATTTGAAGGGGTAACTCACACACTGCTGTAAAACACCCTTGAGGAAAGAATTAGGGGGTGGGATATCCAAACATTGTATTGAAGTTGCAGTTTAAGACCTTTTCAAATGTCTTTTCATATTGGTGTTGCCAACAGTTCTCACTTTAGTATCTATGTCTATTATTAGATATCCTGGTTTCACTTCCAAGTTCTAAGCATGCCAGAGAAACACGGTTAGGTGATGATTTGTTTGGTTTTTTGAAAGTTTCTGTTTCATGCCAGATGTTGAATTTATCTACCAAGTCAGATCATTCACCCCATGAGACCTACATTATGGAGAGTGGCAAAAGAGAAGGTGGTGTAGGTTGCTATTAAGTTCCACAGCTTGGGGTGTCTGTTCATGTCTTCTAATATGTGGAAAGATGTGACCGTTATAAATCTTACTTTCGTAAGATGTACAGGAAGTATTGACTTCTGCTGCTGTCTAAGATTCCACATGAGGTGATCATTATATTATTATAAAGATTCTTTTTTTTTTTTTTTTTTTTTTTTTTTTGAGACGGAGTCTCGCTCTGTCGCCCAGGCTGGAGTGCAGTGGCGCGATCTCGGCTCACTGCAAGCTCCGCCTCCCGGGTTCACGCCATTCTCCCGCCTCAGCCTCCCGAGTAGCTGGGACTACAGGCGCCCGCCACCTCGCCCGGCTAGTTTTTTTTGTATTTCTTAATAGAGACAGGGTTTCACCGTGTTAGCCAGGATGGTCTCGATCTCCTGACCTCGTGATCCGCCCGTCTCGGCCTCCCAAAGTGCTGGGATTACAGGCTTGAGCCACCGCGCCCGGCCTATTATAAAGATTCTTAACTGGGTCTTTGTTCTTTCCCCTTCATTATCTGCAAATATCACAAGGGAAAGTCTTAGGAAAAATATGTTTGTGAGTGTCCACACAGTCTTCATGAAGCAGACCTTGGTGGAGTGTGCCATGCTAAATTAGAGCCAGATGAGGCACGGTTTTATTTGAGGTGGCCCCATTGCTCCATGGGGGAAGCCCCTGTGTCGGCATCTGACGGAAGGATTGATGATGAGAGAGCTCTCTATCGGTAGTACTCAGTGCCTCTCTTTCCTGCAAGGTAGGCACCAACTGTGCAGCTTGTAGGAGCCCTGCCGGCTGTGTGAAGCTAGCTAAAGCTTACTGTGGCATGTCCACAGATGGTTATTGTCCACCACCATGTTTCTAGAACATTCTCTGGTGACACAAGTCTAATCATGGTAGTTACAATTTATCAAGGCCTTAAAGCTGCATATAATACTAGTTATTTCACACTTGACATTTCTTATTTTCTCACTGAATCCTCCCAACAGCCCTCTCAGATACAAATTAGCCCTTGAGGCCAGATATATTTCTGGATTCAGTCTTTTTCTGATTTTAGAGAATTTATAAAGTACATACTATTATTTAGAAAAGTAATGCAATGAATATACTATTATTTAACACAACTGGCAGGTTCTGGGGCAACACCCTGTGATCAAATTAAATTTCTACTCTAAAACTTGAGAAGAAGAATTAGTTACATTAAGTGGGGAAAGACTAGGACACCCTCATGTCAGCTCATGTCAGGTTTTGCTGCCAAATAAGTTATGAAAAATCTTTCTTTTCAGACTTTTTTGGATTTGGGAATTATGCATGAAGAGTTGTAGACCTGTAATATTATTCTTTTTCAAAGTATTACTACTAGAGCCCAGAGAGATTAAGTTGCCCAGGGTCGCTCAGTGTGAAAATGGGAGAGTCTGGTTTCAAACTCAGGCTCTCATTTGTCTCCAAAATCCATCTGCTTTGCCCTACCTTCTTCTTCCTGTCTGTTGAGCTTGCTCTGCAAGGTATGCAGTAATAGCTTCTCTCTCCAACCTGTAGCTCAGGTTCCCTCTACCCTTTCCCAGTCTCATGCCCAACCCCTGCATTTTCCTGGGTCCTTCCTGATCCTCCTTTTAGGAGCCACTATAGCTCTGCAATCCTTCTCTTGCAGTGGCCTGGGTATATAAATTTGACTCTCAGAGGCCATGAAACAGCACTTCCCTAGTGACCCAGGATGATTCCTTTCTGCTTTCAGAACTCAATTCTAATGCCCCAAATTACAGTAGGCAAAATCACTCAGGCTGTCCAAAGATCTGAGCAGATAGCCAAGGGACTAACTTAGTCCACTTCAGCCATCTAGCCTAGCTGCTCTTGTGAGTTCTTTTTGAAAGTTTATTTCCCAGGAAGAAACTCTGCCATTTACTCCAGAAACAGGCTCATTCCTTGAAAACTTTGAAAGAACTGAGTACTCAAGCAAGGAAGCAATTTTTAAATTTGAGGATGAGCAGGGACAAGTGTTCATTATTCTGTTAACTAAACATGAACACTTTTGGTTCAGTGGGGTCAAAGTCAACTAAGTTAGTTGACTGGTGATCATTGAGCACCATTACTACGTACTGTTCTCCTTGCCTTTTAAAAATTGAGCTTTCTTCCTTGGACCATAACTTCCCTGTGTTCTCTTTACCTAAACCCAGCAAGTATGTTTTCTTGAAAAATGCATGCCATTTGGAAAGGAATTGGTAAGAAAAGACTATGTTGAAGCTGTGTTTGGCAAGGGGTGACGGTGTGCAATGAAATCAGGACTTTTCAAAGTATAGAATTCCACATTCTTTTTAGACATTACCCTTAAAGTTTTGGAAAGGGCAACTGCCATGATTAAACCTGCCTGTCAGCCTCACTCTTGAGATGCTGTGGGCCCAGAAGTCTTTCTTCTGTAACAAGCCTGCGATCACAGCTTCTGGGCAGCAGAACTTTGGAAAAAGCAGAACGTTCCCCACCAGCTGAATTCCCTGGTGTAAGCAGGTTCCGCTGTTCCTGCTGATTGTGCTGGGTCTTCAGATATATCCACATGTCTGGGTTGACTCCTGCTGGTGCTGGGCCACCACGTGATGTCCTCATTGCCTACTTCTGCATGGCCTCTCCATGCCGCAAGTTAGTTAGGGGAGCATCTTCTGAGGAATCAAACTCAGCCATGTACAAAAACAGATGCATAGTTTTCAGGTGACAAAGAGGAGGTGAATCAAAGAACCTAATTCTTGCAAGTTCCTTGGTAAGAAATAAGAAGTAATCAAAACCAGGCTTGGGAGCAGGATATCCTCTGTGACTGCTGGAGTTCAGGGCAGAATATGACTGTGTCTTTTACTAGCCATAGTTACTTGCTGTGTACTTTGCCAAGGAGATTGGCATTTCAGGTCTATTTGATCTTTGTGTGCTACATACGTATGGGGTGGAAAACTAGGGGGTGAGGTGGGTCAGGCAGAGAGTTTGTGGACAGACCATTAGAGCACCGAAGAATACATGTATAGTTCTTGTAACGAGATTTTCTTTCTCATGGCCTTGAAGGTAAAGTAAAAGGCTTCTCAAAACCTGTGTGTATCTAACTCGCAAGTATTACTAGTCTCTCTTTTATTTCCCATTACTCAAGTATACATTTATATGCGAAGGCCAAGCGAGGTGGCTTATGCCTGTAATCCCAGCACTTTGGGAGCCTGAGGTGGGTGGATCACTTGAGGTCAGGAGTTTGAGACCAGCCTGGTCAACACAGTGAAACCCCATGTCTGCCAAAAATACAAAAATGAGCCAGGTGTGGTGGCGCATGCCTGTAATCCCATCTACTCGGGAGGCTGAGGCAGGAGAATCGCCTGAACCCGGGAGGTTGTAGCGAGCTACAACCCCTACTGCACTCCAACCTGGGCAACAAAGCAAGACTCTGTCTCAAAAAAAAAAAAAAAAAAAAGTGTGATGTAAAAAAGCTGGTCAAGGAGAATACATGCTAAAATGTGACAGTCACTTCTCTGAATTCGTATCTCAAGCTTAATTCCTGACTCCACTGCTTGCTAGCTTTGTGACCAAGTTACTTCACCTCTGTAAACTCAGTAAAATAGGAATAAAGTTATACCAGCCTCATAAAAGTTGAGACAGGGCCTGGTACATAAAAAGCTCCTAGTAAGAGTTATTATTGTTGTTATTACAACATTACAGTTGCTCTTTTGTTTTAAGAAAAAGCCTAGAGGCTGATCGCTTGAGACCAGAAGTTCAAGACCAACCTGGGCAACATAGTGAGACCCTGTTTCTATGGAAAAAAAAAATAGCCGAATTTAGTGTTGTGTACCTGTAGTTCTAGCTACGCAGGAGGCGAGGCTGGAGGATTGCCCAAGCTTGAGTTCAACACTGCCATGAGCTATGGTCACGCCACTGGACTCCAGTCTGAGTAACAAAGCAAGACCCTGTCTCAAGAAAGAAAAGTCCAGAAAGCCTTAGTAGAATTATTTAGGAGTTGCTGTTTCGCACAGTTGTGAGCCTGAGATAAATAACAGAACACATATGATAAAATTGCTTTCTATTCCTAGCTGGGATTTTTTTTCAGTTACTTCCTTAGAATTAATATTTCTCTTGGAAACTTGAGGTTAGGAATAATGAATTTTCAGTAGTCCACTATGATTTCAAAAACTAAAGAGTAAAAAATCCATCATTAAATGTATTGAGTGACAATAAAATTACATGTATTACCATAAAAATGTTTTCCTTTTGGGAGGAGGTAATCTTCACACAGCCAAGCCTACCATGCTGGTAGAAAAGTATTTAACAGAAGGATCTTGGTGGAGAATTACTATTCACCATAATTTTCATTCTTACTGTTTTCATTAACTTTTTTCCTTTTTGGTCTTAAACTCTGGTTGCCCTGTAAGAGCAGAGCTCTTTCTTTCCTTCTAGAGTTTTCATCCTCTTCCAGTTGTGTTCATAGGGATAAACCCTATATCAGCAACTCGTCCAACAACCCGACTTACCTTTAAGCAATAGTATTTGACAGTTTCTCAGACTTGTTTGCCAAGCAGGGGTATTTCTCATTTCTGAGCTAGGTTTATAATCTGAAGATTCATATCATCACATTCTCCCACCCCTGGGGCCTTCAAAGGAGGAGATGAAAGAAGAAGGGGGCCGGGCGCGGTGGCTCAAGCCTGTAATCCCAGCACTTTGGGAGGCCGAGACGGGCGGATCACGAGGTCAGGAGTTCGAGACCATCCTGGCTAACACGGTGAAACCCCGTCTCTACTAAAAAATACAAAAAACTAGCCGGGCGAGGTGGTGGGCGCCTGTAGTCCCAGCTACTCGGGAGGCTGAGGCAGGAGAATGGCGTAAAAACCCGGGAGGCGGAGCTTGCAATGAGCTGAGATCCGGCCACTGCACTCCAGCCTGGGCGACACAGCGAGACTCCGTCTCAAAAAAAAAAAAAAAAAAAAAAAAGAAGAAGGGACCAGCTCTTGGTGTGCGGGCCACAGCTGGAACCGCACAAGTCCGTGCACTCTGGGGCTGACAAGCAGGATGCTCCCTTGTACTGAGAGGAAGCGAAATTGAAATTGCAAGTCTGAGCTCATTTCTTTCTGGTGACTTGTGGGTCGCTTTAGATGTTTGCAACCTTATCCCAATGCTGTGTGAAGAAAGGAGGTCATTGAAGGAGGCCCCGGCTGAGGCGTGTCCTCTGGTGGGTGTTTTTGTTCGGTTCAGTTTGGTTTTTAAATATGAGTGGGTGATGGCTTTTTCTTTTCTTTTGAGAAATGTGGAAACAAAGGCTGTTTGATTTAAGTCCTCAGACTTCATGCATAGAGAGAGTAATAATCACCCAAATCATCATATCTGACCAAAATTTTCAGAACTTTTGGAATCCTCATTCTTGGCTTTTTAAAAGTTAGACCTGAAATCCAGAAGGAGGATTTGGGCTGTCAGGGATGACAACAGCTGTATTCTGAGTGCATGCAGCCGTCTCTTGGGTTCTTTGGGTGGGAGGAATTGCAGATTCTTTTCTCTGCCCCCTGTCAGCACAGCCCGCCACAGATGCCCAAGGGAAATCCGTCTTGCCTGGAAAATCCAGAAGCACAGCCAAGGCATGGCTTGCTTTCTCTGGACCACAGTGGTATAACTATTCATGATGAATAAGCAGGAAACACCAATTTATGCTTTCCCACTCATGATGGGAGACACCACTAGCTAATTTGGAGTGAAACTCATTGGCTTTCCTTGCTCCTTAGTCTACCTTGCAATGCTACAGTCTCGTGAGCACCACCATTGCAGAGATGAACAGTTTTTTTCCTTCTGAGCTCCTCTGGGAATGCACTGCCTGGGATGATGGAAGGGCTTGTGGATCTGCCTAGTCCATAAAGGTTAAAACAAGCAGGTTTATCTGCTTTTCTCAGCATGGGCTAATAATATTTACAAGAAAAGTTTTCTGGTTTGTTTTATATTTTAAAATTAATGTGTGCTTATTGTAGAAAAAATGTAAAAAGAATCAAGTGATTCATAATCCTACTCCCCCAGGAATAGCCACCTTTCTAGATTTTCTCCATGCCCATAGGTGCTTGGAAGGCAATATTGGGTTGATACTTGCATTTGTTTCTATTGTTGCTGTGACAAATTACCACAAATATAGTAGCGTAAAAAAATGCACATTTAGCCAGGCACAGTGGCTCATGCCCGTAATCCCAGCACTTTGGGGAGCTGAGGCTGGAGGATCTCTTGAGCCCAGGAGTTCAAGACTAGCCTGGGCAACATAGTGAGACCTTATCGCTAGTAATAATAATAATTTTTTAAAATGCATTATCTTACACATGCATTATCTTACAGCTTTAGAAGGCAGAAGTCTGAAATTCATCTGCTGTGGATGAATATCTGACCAAAATAATTTTCAGAACTTTTGGAATCCCCATTCTTGGCTTTTTAAAAGTTAGACCTTAAATCCAGAAGGAGGATTGAGACCCCCTCCCTCAAATTCATATACTGAAGTCTTAATCCTTAGTGTGGTGGTATTTGGAGGTGGGCCCTTTGGGATATAATTAGGTTTACATGAAATCACAGAGTGGAGCCCTCATGATAGGATTAATGCCTTTGTAAGAAGAGACATCAGACGGCTTCTCTCCCCACTGTGTGAGGACACAGCAAGAGGGCAGCTGTCTGCAATCCAGGGAGAGAGCCTTCAGCAGAAACCGACCATTCTGGCACCTTGATCTTGGACTTCCAGACTCTAGAACTGTGAGAAAATAAGTGTGTGTTGTTCAAACCATCCAGTCTATGGTATTTTATGGCAGCTCAAACAAACTAAGACTGCGCTAAAATCAATGTGTCAGCAGGCAGTGTTCCTTCCAGAGGCTCTGGTGAAGAGTTCACTTTCTTCCCTCTTTCATTCTGTTGTTGTTCCTCCGTCTTCAAGGCCAGCAATGCAGCATCTTCAGATCTCTCCCTCTCTCTCTGACCCTCCTACTTCCCTTCTGCAATTACATCAGACCCAACTGGATATTTCAGGATAGCTTTCCCATTTCAAGTACCTAAACTTAATCACAACTGCAAAGTTCTTTTTACCTGTAAAGCAACGTATTACAGGTTTGGGGGATTAGGACTTGGACATTGTTGGTGAGACCATTGTTCTGCCCACCATAGGAGGCAACATATAGTGTTCATCTTATGCTGATTGAGTGTCTGCCATGTGCCTTGTACTTTTGCCTTCTTTCACACAGTTAATAAGTGGCGAACTAGGATTTGAACCCAGGCAGTCTGCCTCTCCCAGCTGCACTCTTGAACTCCTGCAATATCTCTACTTTTGCAATCTGCTTTTTCTCTTAATATATTTTGAATATTTTCTCGTGACCTTAACCATTCCTCTAAGTTTGAGAGTCTGAAACATGATTTATAATGGCTAAATAATACTTCATTGCCTAAATGAGCCATAGCTAACTTAATCATTCTTCAATAGGAAGATATCTTGCTGTAGTTAAAAAAAAGACAGTGCTGAACGTTCTTGTACATGAGCTTTGTGCCCATACTTAATTATTAAATGAACTTGGGCCAAAAAAGTTCCTTGGAAGCTGGTTAACTACTGCACACTAGACAACAGTATTTCCTAAACAGTTTTTCTCCCCCCCCCCGCTCCTTCTGTATTCATTTACTTACTTTAAAATTTTTTAGAGATGAGGTCTCACTGTGTTAACCAGGCTGGTCTCAAACTCCTGAGCTCAAGTGATTCTCTGACCTAAGCCTCCCGAAGTGCTGGGATTACAGGCATGAGCCTCTGCACCTGGCTTTTTTTCTTGAGGTATTTAATAGATTCTATGAAGTGAGGTTTTCTGGTTAAATAAACTTGAGAAATGCTATACTTCCATTCCTGAATTAGAGCTTCCCAATCATATTAACACTAAAACCAGAAGTCCTCTGGTAAACAAATCCCTCTCTCCCTCCTTGTTTTCTTGAACCCAGTGTGTCCCAAGCTTAATTTGACCAAAGATTTTTTTATTTGTGGCGTCAAGTACTATCTTACAAAGCTAAGGTCACAGGACATAATGTTAGAAACACATCTTTGGAGTCAACCAAGTGAAGCCACTTACCCTCAAACACCTTCAAAAGCTTAAGTCTAAAGCTACTCCAGATGGAATAGTTTGAATATAATCACATTTACGAAATAAACTCAAATGTTTCCTATCCTCCACTCAGAATTTCAGTCTAACATTGTTCTAGTGGTTCCTTATGTTCATTTTAGAGGTCACATTATACCTGTTCCTGGCTCTGTAAATGTTAGGACTGGCCATCAGCCAGGTCTGCCCTGAGGTCTACATGGCACTGTGTGTTCATGTTGTTGTTCAGGGATAGTGACTGAGGTCCTTGAGGAGAGCTGTTCTGGCCAGGCATGGTGGCTCATGCCTGTAATCCCAGCACTTTGGGTGGGCGAGGCAGACTGATCACCTGAGGTCAGGAGTTCGAGACCAGCCTCACCAACAATGGTGAAACCCTGTCTCTAGTAAAAATACAAAAATTAGCCAGGCGTAGTGGAGGGTGCCTATAATCCCAGCTACTCAGGAGGCTGAGGTGGGAGAATCACTTGAACCCAGGAGGCAGAGGTTGCAGTGAACCAACATCACCGCACTCCAGCCTGGGCGACAGAGCAAGACTCCATTTCAAAAAAAATGAAAGAAAAAAAAGTGTTCTATAGAGTGTTCAGTGCAGGTGAGGAACTGGATGGCAGGATGTGCTCACTGAAAATGGGGCAAATGTCAGGTGTCACAGGCTATTGAATCATTCATGAGGTGAATAAACCGATAGCAGAGCAAAGTTTGCGGGAGTAAGCAAAGCTGGACCTGGGGTTACTGGGGAAGTGCTGGGTGGGATGCACCCTGGAGCAGTGAAAAAGAAGTACCAAAGGTAACCATCATGGTTTGGGGAGTCTACTGGGGCATGTCCTCTGGGCCAAGGGACTTCAAGCGGCCTTATGAGGTCATGAAAAAGGATGTAATTGAGCTCCCAGGCCTGTGGCACAGACTATTTGTATCACACTCATGTAATGATCGAGACCCAGACAGTGGTGCTGTCTGCAGTGTCTACTATTGGGGGAAGAGCATCCGGAGTGCTGTCAGCATCCTAATGGAGAGGACCTCTGGCTGCAACTCTGCACCTCTGAGGAAGTTGTCAGGTGTGGAACAGGTTTCTCTCCAGCCTTTTAGCAGCCTGTGTGATTCCTAAGATGGCACCCAGAGTTCTGGTGCCTGGTTTGAACCATACTTGGAGAGGAGCATCAGAGATCACAGGGCCCAGCAGAGAAGCCTGGCTGAGCTAGCTTCCCTTCATACTGACCAGAATGATGGCCGGAAGTCTGGGGATGAGGCATAGTGTCTTCTCTCTCTGGGGACCTGTGATAGCCCCTCCTGAGTGGGTAGACAGAACCAGAACATGGGCTCAGTTATCCAAAGGGACCATTCTCAGCCCCCTTGTCCCTGGCAGCCCCTGCTCCAGAACTGCTAAGCCAGCATTTCTTTCCTGTTACTCCTCTGACCTCTAGTGGCTAGAACTGGAAAAACTTGCTCTAGGGATGAAATCATCAATAAGCAGGAAATGTCTTTAATGTTTAATGGCTGAGCACTTCTCTATAGTCATCCTTCACCCTCTTTACAGCATTCTTTCTGCATACATCCCATAATTTAATTCAGCCATCATCAACACTGGGTTTGGGCTCCAGACTGTGACTGTTACTATTTCATGTAACTTGGGATGGAGTTGGCATCTGGGCCTCTGTGGTCATGACATCCACCCTAACTACATCCCAGGGTTGTTGCAAGGCTCAGATGACATGAAGCCTACAAAAGCAATGATATATAAATCCGCTTATTACTCCAAAGCCATTGAGTCTGATTCTGTAGACCTAAAATGTTTTAATTCATATATTTTGGTGAAGGCATTTAAGCCCTTTCCTCTAATTCTCTGTGGGAGATTCTGTCCCAATCCATAAGCATTTACTTGTGGTTGTTATGTATATTTCATAATGGACTTACTGATTACTCAACAAACATGAATTTCCTACCTCATGCCGTATACCACCGCTACTGCTGGGGTCTGGCAATGACCAGACAGGCAAAGCTCTACTCTAATGGAGTTTACATTCAGATGAATTAAAGGGATTCATAGACAGGTGAAACATACCCCCCTGTCCTCGGGATGACATTATAGCTTAATTGAGAAGACAAAAGCTTCAATAACCAGATAAGATTCAAGTCAGTATGTGAAAATGGCCTTCACAGAAATATAAACAGGAGTTCCACTGTGCTGTGTGTGAAAGGGAGAAGCTAGAAGCAATGAATATAGGCTGTGCTTTCTAGGTGTTTAATGCTGGAAGAATGGCTGCTGGGAAGTGATCCAGACACTTGAGAGGTCAACTGGAAAATGATGAAAATTAACCTGGTAACTGGTGTCTATTTCTGGTCCCAGAAGAGATGCAAAAATTGTATGCAGAATATGCGTGAAATTGTTCATCTCACCCTATAGTCATATTATTCTTTGAGATTCCAATTAAATAGTAGCTAGATTCATTAATGCTTTCTGTTCTGAATATTAACCTTATAAATATTAACTTTGTCCTCATAAGAACTATCTGAGGTAGGTACCCCTATCATCATACTCATTTTACCGATGAGGAAACTAAGATATCAAAAGAGTAAATAACTTGCGCAAAGTGATTTGGCTGCCAAGTCATGGGTTCAAGCCCAAACCGGCTGGCTCCAGAGCTTGCATGCTCACCACTGAGCTATATTGTTTCTTAAGCCTTCAATTAAAAAGTCAATCAGAATTTTCAGAGATGCATACTAAGTGTGCAGGAGTGAGGTGACCTGAATCTATGATTGGTTTAAAATAATTCAGCAAGTCTAAGGAAGGAAGGAAGAGCCAATTATACTAAAATCTTGATAAATGTTTACTCTGGGTGATGTTTATAATGTTTATAGGGGTCATTATAGTGTTCCCTAATTTCCATAATAAAAAATAGAAACCTTTTCCAGTGAATTTGGAGATCTCGAAATACTTATTATTGTACTGTTAATGTCAAAAGACTTTTCAGTTATCCTGGTAATTTAGATCAAAGCAATGAATCTCACTTTTATTAATGTAATGTGGCTATGAAATGGAGTGCCCTTTTCTGTATATTAAAACCTATTTTCCACCTAATCCCCAAATGTGACAGCTGAAAGCTAGGAGAATTTAAGTGATCAGCCCATGATTGAAGTGGGAATATGAAATGATATCTATAGTCAGTCACATAGCCAAGTACTGGAAGAGCAGGAGTTAAAAACCTGGGTTTCCTGGACTCCAGGCCTTTGTAGCTCTCATCAGAAGGAGGTTGCACCAGTAAAGGGCTAAGCAGCCCACATAGAAACATGGACACCAGGCTTCACTTGTGATTCCTGCTACACCAGGCAGTTGCCAAGTTAGAAGCCTGGGATGTAAGATGAAGAAAGGT
This sequence comes from Theropithecus gelada, assembly GCF_003255815.1. Classification (NCBI taxonomy): domain Eukaryota; kingdom Metazoa; phylum Chordata; class Mammalia; order Primates; family Cercopithecidae; genus Theropithecus; species Theropithecus gelada. The sequence goes on along the minus strand of NC_037683.1, from coordinate 30,984,518 downwards.
GAGTCATCTTCGGCTTGGAACTGGAAGAGGTCAAATGGTCCTTTTCCCTCCCAAACGGGGCCATGCAAGCCCCATTTATCTTGTGTGTTTTCTCCACATTCCTTGTTCACAGATTCTAGCCGTGTCAACTACAAAGGGCATAATTGGAAAAATCCTAATTGTACTTGAAGATACTTCTCAGTAGTGCATTTGGGGCTCTGTGGCAATAAACCCACCCCTTGAAAAGCCAGAAGCCAGGGCCAGGCATTTCTTGGGAGGGAGGGATGGAAATGGTCTTGGTAAGGGTGTGTAGAGTCATCACACCACTGTTGAATTAATCACTGACCTCATCTCTCCATCCTGAGGATTCTTGGAGGACATTGCAAGAGCTGAAATCTCCCCATTCCTAAGGCTGGTGTGCACCTTTTCCACTGCCTTTGTTGGTATATACTTCTTAAGGTCTGGGATGCCTTAAACCCTCATGTTTCAGGACCCCAGCAGGTGAGGTAAATGAATGAAGCTGGCCAGTATAAGACTGGGGTGAACTGAGAAGAACAAGCCTCATCCTTATTCAAAGGTTTTATAACAGTGAGCTGTCTGCACAAAATGCCTGGGCAGGTCAGCAGACAACTGGCTTCCTCTGCTATAGAGGATAGACCCTGGTGAGGAAAGCAGGAGGCCTGGGTACCATCACTGGCTCCCTGTGACTTCAGCACAGCCTTCCCTTGGCAGAGCCTCAAGCTCTTTCATCTGTTAAGAAGTGGGTCTCTGAGTCTCCAAGGTGCCACCACCTCTGACAGTCTAATTCTGTGATCTGTGATAGGATACATGTCTCAAAACAACTGTATCTGTCTGTCCAACATATATTTGCAGACTGTGTGCCGGGCCTGTTTGATCTAACTGACTTTTTGGAACTTGGTGTCCTTGAGATCTTTGGATGGGTTGGTGCATTAACCTTAAGTGCTTTGATCCTGTAATATAATAAAATGGCCTACACTTAACCATCATTCTGGTACCATTCCCTGTGTCAGAGGTTGTTGCTCTTTTATTTGCCAGTTTTCTCTTCTTTCTAAAAGCAGTCATGAGCAGACAAGCTTAGAAAGGGTGTTCTCTTCGTGTTGTTTCAGGGAAAATAGAGAAAGTCAAACCTCCTCCATCCCCCACCACTGAAGGCCCCAGCTTGCAGCCTGACTTAGCCCCTGAAGAGGCTGCCGGAACCCAGCGGCCCAAGAATCTGATGCAGACCCTCATGGAAGACTATGAGACACACAAATCTAAAAGGCGCGAGAGAATGGATGATAGTAGTGTAAGTTTTTCCTCCTTTCCTCTTTCACTTCTCTGAGCGCGGCCGTCGGTGTGGCGTGTGGCATTGCAGTCCAGGCACAAATGTGTATGTGGTTGTCTGGTCAGCATTAGGGTTCCAATATAGGTTTTCAAATATGTGGTTTCACATGCCTGGAACTGGGTTTGGGTTTTTGCCTGTTTCAAAAAAAAAAATGTTGATCATGCAGGGAGCTGGTTGTTTGCAGCCAAGTATAGCTGGAGTTGACCAGCAAGGCTAGTGGGTAAGATGTTTGGTGCATAGAAAGACAGCATGCAAGGGCCACACAGGGAGAGGGATGCAAGGGCCCTGAAATCATCCCTAAACACCTGGGAGCTGATTTCTACCATTGCCCAGTAGAGATTGTATTTCTCTAGAGAAGGATGAAGATGCTGTTCCTTCAAAGCTGACCCTCTAGGCAATCCCTAACAATGTTACACAGTGCTTAAAAGACCGAGTGTATTTGGGACTGTTAACAAGCCCATGTGCATAGCTTGACAGCAAAGAGCCAGTTAAAATGACAGTTGAAAACCACATGGCTACTTTGCTACCCCCAAACCCTAGGAACTTTGCACATAACGTTCACATTAACTGTGAAGGAAGTCATCTGCTCTGTGGTTTCTTTCTCCAGTTAGAGACGTAGGAACTGTTGCTCTACACAGTCCCAGGAGCCTGGAGATCAGCCTCAGGGTTCATGCCAGCCTCCTATGGGTCTTCTGGCACCAGCCTCTTAGCACATATTGAAGTCACCACCTCCTCCCCTGACTGTACTCAAGTCACAAATAGTTTGGGTTGGTTGAGGATCCTACCCAGTTTACTTGAGACAGTCCTGGCTTATGCCCGTTGTGATGCTGGGATTATTAATATCCCCTTTCACTCTTTTGTTGTTGTTGAGACAGGGTTTGTCTCTGTTACCCAGGCTGGAATGCAGTGATGTAATCATGGCTCATTGCAGCCTCGACCTCCTGGGTTCGGGCAATCCTCCTGCCTCAGCCTCCTGAATAGCTGGGACCACAGGCATATGTCACCACACCTGGCTTATTTTTTAACTTTTTTGTAGAAAGGAGGTCTCATTATGTTGCTCAGGCTGTTCTTCAACTCCTGAGCTCAAGGGTATATTCCCACCGCAGCCTCCTAAAGTGCTGGGATTACAGGCATGAGCCCCTGCACCCAGCCTGCCTTTCCCCCTTGAAAGTGTCCCAGTTTGGGTGATAAACCATCTGGTCACCTTAAACTTGAATACTATGGGGTTCACAGTAAGAATTTCCTGCTGCTGGCCGGGCACGGTGGCTCACGCCTGTAATCCCAGTACTTTGGAAGGCCAAGGCAGGCGGATCACGAGGTCAGGAGATCGAGACCATCCTGGCTAACACGGTGAAACCCTGTCTCTACTAAAAATACAAAAAATTAGCCAGGCGTAGCGGCGGGCACCTGTAGTCCCAGCTACTCGGGAGGCTGAGGCAGGAGAATGGCGTGAGCCCGGGACGCGGAGCTTGCAGTGAGTCGAGATCGCGCCACTGCACTCCAGCCTGGGCGACTGAACGAGATTCTGTCTCAAAAAAAAAAAAAAAAAAAAAAAAAAAAGAATTCCCTGCTGCTTTATTGCCTTTATATCCTAGCTGGCTAAGTTAAAGGATTTCTGGAGTTGAAGCCCAGATACTGAAAGTTGCTTTCAAAATATATGGTGGTAAAGAAAGGAAGAAAGCAGATGGATATCTGGCAGCTGGCTACTCACTTGGCATCTCCCAGGCTTTCCCTTGTGTTTACACCTGAACTGCATGGAGCGCTGTCTCAGTTGCTGTATTAGGTTGCAGCTATGCTACTGGGCTGTTCACTGTATTAGACACTGGGATGACGCCTGGCCCTGGGTAGCTGCTGCAGACATTTCCACTCCTGAACTTCACTGTAGGGGAGCCAGCAGCTCCGTTCGTGAGCCTGTAGGATTTTTCCCTGGCTCCTCAGTCACTTTCACCAGCCCTTCTTTGAAGCCCCACTTCAAAGGATAAAGTTTACCTTAAGAATTTTCGGGAGGCTAGATCATTTTGAAGCTTGGTGCTCTAGGTGTCTGGTTTCTTTTTCTCCCAGCGACTCTGCTCAATACATCAGCAGCTTTGGCAGAATTTAGCCAAGTGGATGCCCCACACTCTGATGTGGATGGGGAAGAACAAGTAGAACCACTTAGCATGTGACCCACGCGTGTGTTTGCTGAGCACACTCTACTTGCCACTTGTGTGTGTCTTTTGCGTTGGAGTGCAGATGATAGGGAAAAATACTCCATACAGATGGGTAGAGGCAGTTCTCACTCATTTTGTAAAAGCAGAGGGCTGGAAACTCTTTCGTGCACACGCTGACACTCTGGCAGCCACCTAACAAATGCCAACCAGGTTGGATTTTTTCCTTTGCATGAATGAAGCTGCTTAGAATCAGTGTTTTAATATGCTGATTGCCCTTCACTTACGAAGTGAAGAGGCAGCCTCCTCTCTCTATATTTCCCAGTAAATAAACATTTTGAAAAAGGAAGAGACCTAACTAATTAAGCTGTTAATATCCCTGGATCTTGGATTCAAAGCCAAATGTTTTGCACTGTTATTGCTGTTACAACAGAACCAAGTTTGCTGTTCTTGAAAATTCTTAGGATCAGGACAAAATCTACCAATCCACTATATGCTCTTTTAAGAGTTCAAATCTGAAACAACAAATTCAGATTGCTTCTAAAGCAAACATATGATCATCAGTCAGGCTTCAAATGAGAGCCCTCTCCTAGCCCTTCCAATTCAGGGGACCTTTTCTCCTTTATCTATGTCGATCACTGGTGAATGTGTTGAAGTTTACCTGTAGGGATGAACAAAGATTCATTTATTTCCTGACTGATCTGTGGCCCCTTTTCCATTTTTTTTCTTTAATACCAGAAGGATAGTAATAGACAGCAGATGGATTGCTGGGGGGTTGAGTTATGTAACTGGCTTACCTATCCGTAGAAGCATAAAGTTAATTCTCTTAAAGGTAAAGTAATTCTGGTCTCTAGCCTCCATTTACATACACTATTCTCACGGAGAAACATGGCTTCTGAGACTCTCCACCCTCTAAGCACCTCAGTGGCTCACACCTACATACCCAGCATCTCCCCATGTTATGCAGCATCACCCCTGGTACCTCCATTTGCCAACATTCTTTCCAGTAAGCCACTTGGCAGCGTTTTGGCATGCCCTTTTGGAGATGATAAATCATACCTGAGAATCAGTACCTGTCACATGATTAGAATACAACCATGTGTTTGGCCATTGAAATTAGCAGTTCTTTGTGAATTAAGCAAAAATAATAATTATTTTTTATTCTTTCTAAGGAGAAAGCAGAGTTAAAAACAAGACAGGCACTGATCATTGGAATATGTATAAAGTGCGATATGTTAGACACAATGATACTGAGGAGAGTGAAAGACAGAAGGAGAAGAATAGAATGTAGCTATGGCGGAAGTTTTGCTGAGTGAGAAACACTGATCTTTGCCATCAAAACAACTTCAGTGTCCCCTGAGGCCCCGAGCCCCGAGCACCATCAGAGTTTTGGTGGCCTCTGGGGTCCTGTCCACCGGGACTCAGCTCAGGGCCCTGCTCTCTCCAGTTTTCCACTTTATAAAAAGTCATATGCAGAGAGGCCCCTGGCTTATGGGAGTCAGGGAGTGGTGTTATCCAAAGGTTATCCCCAACCAGCCATATTTGTTACTAACTCAGAACTTGAGCAAAGTACTCCCTTTAGTGGCCACAGTCTTCACCCACCTGGGCTGATTTCTTTGTCCTGCATATTGAAGTCGCCAATGAGTGTCTCCAGCCTCACTTATTAATGGACCTCTTGGCTAATTCTGGGGACAGGAGGATTACTATCCCCACCCCCACCCACTTACCCAGGGCTGTTTACCAACTTATGCAAGGCCTTTGTGTGAATTAGGAAAAAAGTCACCCTTGTTCCTCTATGAAGATGCAGCCCTGCACCAGCCACACATTTTGGGGGTAGAGTAGGAGACTGGGCTTTAGTACCATTCATCCCTTTAGTCTGATGCTTTTGTGCAGTGCACGCACCACACACGCAGATGCAGCAGTCCTATTCATATTGTGAGTTTCTCTTATCTGGAAATGTTCTCTTATGTAGAAATGTCCCCTTATCTGGGTCTCATACCATTTCTGCTCAGTCATGCAATTCCTAATGGACAAGTGAATCCTAGTTTCCTAAAGGGCTTCTTGATGCCTTGCAAAGGGACTGCCTCCAAGGTGGGGTTGCCCACTCATGGATCTGGAAGACATTTGGATCAGTGGGCACAAATGATGGACTATTTGGATGTTTTTCCTTCAGGCATGAAGAATCCCTTTAGGAAACTATGACTCATCAGTCTGTCCTAAGTGACATGACTGTATTTAGGCAAACAGTATTTTTCCAGCCAATTATTTCCCTAACCTGACCTGAGCCTCAGAAAGTCAGTGATGCTCATAATCATCTCGAGGGTTTGCTTTGCCTTTCTCAGTTGGAGGGATGCTGACCAGAGTCCAAATCACAGCCTTCTGGATGTTCAGCCCCATCTTTACTTCTAGCACAGGATCTGCTCTCAGTGGGGTTTTCCTGTGTGCGCTCTCTCTCTCTTTCTCATCCCATGACTTAATTACTGAGAGGTCATCCAACCACTCTGTCTTGTCTTAGAACAAGAGAAGACCTCGTCAGTTCTCCTGGGCTGCATCAAAACTGAGAGTTCCTGCACACATTACCCTTCCAGACCAGGACATGCATTGAGAGTTGTGGCCATCGTCTCGCTCAGTGGGTGAAGGAAGCCCATCTGCCTCCTGTTCCCCCAGACTCTACAGGAAGCTCAGTGATGCCTTGTGCTTCCCTAACTCTCTCTTGGGTTCTCACTCATACCCTAGTGAAGGTGCAAAGGAGAGAGAAGAGCTCCTGACTTGTCAGCCCCCAGCCATTAGCCCAATCATGACAGAACTATAATTCCTAAGTGTTACATATAAGAAGCAGTCAGCGATCACAGATGTGGGATCCCACCTAACTAGTCTATGGCTATCAATGCCCCAAACCAATAAATGCTGTAAATGCCCCAAGCAGTGTAAATGTGTGCTCATTACCATAATTCTGGAGAGGGATGTCCCAAATCGGTCCTGCTATCTCATTTTCCATTGTCAGGCCATTTTTTTTCTGTACTTCGCGGAAGACTTTTAGTCCCCTGTAGGAACAAAAGGATCATTTCAGTTCCTAAGTGCTCATACTAATAATCCTAAATAATCACCTGAAATTGCTATCAAAGGATGATCCCACTTTCAGGAACTTACCCAGGTCCCCAGGGTTCTGACTCGGGAGGCTGTGTGGTCTCCCTAGGCAGGACTACCCTTAGGCCAGTTTCAGAGAATCTGCCTCCACAAACCAACTCCTGTGATTAGGATCTTCTTTTAATGGAACAACAGGTTACACGACGGCTTTGGGGTTCAGAGAAACATGGGAAGAGAAAGGCTATTTGGCTACAGATTCTAGCAAATCCCAAATGGCCCCCAACAACCTTGCTGGTGGGCAGCTGGTTGTGTGAAGAGGGGAAGGAATCTTGTTAATTCAAAGGGCAGAAAATGAAAGCAACGTTTTGAATTAGCAAAGTACGGCTTATCTGATATTTTTATTAGTGAACAATAGGGTATCTAGTTGCTGCAAAGGAAAGACTTATAAACTAATATCAGTTGGAGAAAGTTGTGGCATGGGTGTAGAATGGCCTCCTGGTATTACTTCCCCTCCCATCCTCTTCTGGTGTAGTGCCTGTTCCCGGCTAGGGGGTGTTCTGTAAGTGTGTCACTGCCATGTACTAACCCTGGTCTTTTCCCTCTCTGCCAGTACACTTCTAAGTTACTGTCTTGCAAGGTGACTTCCGAGGTACTTTTCAATTTGTTTGTCTTGGTCTTACTGAATGCATGATCCAGCTGCATGCTGTTGTGGTTTGCCATTTCCTGAGGAGTTAAATGAAAATGGCAAGAAAAATGACTTGTCTCCATATGTATTTTTTTGTGCCTTTTCTGAACTATGCCTCAAAATGTTGGAGTCCATGCAACAGTGATACACAATGGTGTGCTTTGCCGTGCTGTGCTGTGGGGGCGAGTGGGAGGGTACTGGGGAAGACCTTGCCTGCTCACGGATCTTGAAGACGTTTGGACCAGAGGACATAAGTGATGGGCTATTTTGGTTTTTAAAGTTTCTTTAGGAATTAATAGCAAGTATACTTGGTCTGGTTGGAAAACAGTGCAGCTCATGCAGATTGAGCTATTGATTTTCACCCATTCTTTGTTTACCTTAACATAAAGCTAGAAAGCTCCATTTTATAGATTTAATATCAACCATCCTAATCTACAAATTTATCAAATGTGAACCATCCCAGGCCTCCCTCCCTCCAATCTTTAAACGTGTATTTTTTAGAAACTCTAAGCCTTGATTTCTCCAAAAGCCTCCTTGTTTAAGAGACAAGGTCTTACTCTGTTGCCCAGGGTAGAGTACAGTGGTGCAGTCAGAGCTCACTGTAGCCTTGACCTCCTGGGCTCAAGCGATCCTCCAATCTCAGCCTCCCAAAGGGCTGGAACTACAGATGTGTGCCACCATGCCTAGCTAATTTTATTTTATTTTATTTTATTTGTAGGGACAGGGTCTCTCTATGTTGCCCAGGCTGGTCTCAAAATTCTGGCCTCAAGTGATCCTCCTGCCTCAGCCTCCAAAAGCATTGAGGTTACAGGTGTGAGCCACTGTTCCCAGACCCCAAAAGTCTTCTTCTTTCCTTTTACACAGATTTCACAAATATATGTGCTATGAGAAGGCATATTTTTCTCTTTTAATTTTTTTTCTATTTTGTCCAGTTTTTCTTTTTGCTGAGAAAGCACAATATTTTTCATATTTTTATTTCTGTATTTTATTTTGATTTTAAAAGAATTATTTTAAATATACAGAATTGTAGAGAGAATCATTCGTTCATTCATTGAACAATTTTCGAGGCTCTACTATGTGTCAGGCATTGTTCTGGGTTCCATGAATACAGCAGTCAACAAAACGAGTTCCTGATATCATGGAACTGGCATTCAAAATAATGTAAGATAATAAAATAATAAAACCCACCTACCCAGCTTTGTCCATTCTTATCATTTCATGATATTTAATATTTTTAAAAGAATACAATTTAAGCCCTCTCGTTACTTCTCCCAGTTCCCTCCTCCCCTACAATCTCGCAGAGGTAACTATTTTTGAGCTTGTCGTTCATCATTTCCGTGCATGGTTTTATACTTATACTATACATGTGTATATACATAAACGACACCTTATTTTTGCATGTTTAAAGACATTCTGTAAATGGTAAATCATGTTGTAGTATCTTCCGCTCCTGACTTTGTTCTGTCTGCATTGTTTTTAGATGTGTCCTTGTTGATCACTGTGGCTCTGGTTCATTCTTTATAACTGCTGTATGGTATTCCATTGAATGAATATATCACTATTTATTCAATCTTCTATTATGGAAATGTAGACGATTTCCAGTTTTTCTTACCGTTAGAAATAATGCTTTTATGAATGTTATTATACATGTCTCTTTATGTACCTATGGAAGAACCTCTCTATATCTAGGACAAGAAGCACTGGCTACTAGCCCGATACATCCTAACATTTACTAGATATTGTAAATTATTTTTCAAGTTGGTTGCATTAACCTGTGGCATAATAAGTTTTTGGTCTCTCATTTAGCCAAAGAATTATATTTAAATATAGAGCTGACCTGCTGATTATCAGTAATTTTCTTTCATAAGATATCAAATGAATACTGAGAATGTCATTCTGTACCTTCTTTAATGTCTAATTGTGATTCTCATCTGGAGGATGGCAGTTTGAAAATTAGGACTTAGCCCATCTCCCCTTTGAGTCCATTTAAAACAGTGAAAATCTGGTCAAATATATCCAAGGAAGATAGAGTTGGGCCCACTCTGTCTTCAATTTAAAAGCAGATTGGAAGATGAAATATAAATATTAATATGAATAGGGTGATACTGTTTAACATATCTGTCTTTTGTTTCATATGTCCAAATTAAAATTGTCTATATTGATTGCTATTCAAAGTTAAGCAGTTCACTTGAATTCCCTAAGCATTAGAGAGAAAAATTAATATTAAAGGGTTGTGGAGAGAGAATTGTTTTTTATTCCCCACCAGACCTGAATGTGAATTTGTGAAAGCAATAAAACTTTATTTATTGATTTATGTAGTTTACTTTTTTTTTTTTTTTTTTTTTTTTTGAGACACAGTCTCACTCTGTTGCCCAGGCTGAAGTACAGTGGTGTGATCTCAGCTTACTGCAACCTCTGCCTCCCACGCTCAAGCGAGTCTCATGCCTCCACCTCCTAAGTAGCTAGGACTGCAGGTGCCAGCTACCATGCCCAGCTAATTTTTGTATTTTTAGTAGAGACAGGTTTTCACCATGTTGGCCGGGCTGGTCTCGAACTCCTGATCTCAAGCAATCTGCCCACCTTGGCCTCCCAAAGTGCCTGAGCCACTGCACCCAGCCACAATAAAACTTTAAATCAGATCCTTTTTTGTTTTCCCCTTTCCATTTCCATGGGGAGTGTTGATTGCACCTCTCTGATGTGTCTCCTTCTGGACTCCTTACAGTCATTGGGCAGCAATGTAGGCTGGTGGCCTCAAGCATCAACTCTGCACCCAGAGTGCGGAGTTCCAATCTTGGTTTTGCCTTCTGCTAACTAGGTAATTCTGGGCAAGTTACTTAACCTCCCTATGCTTCAGGTTCTTCATATAAAAAATGGGAGTAATAACAGCATAAATTTTGTAGACTAGTGGTGAGGATTCAAACAGTAACATAGAACTTAGGACGTGAGTACGTCTATTATTAGAGCCCCAGAGACATGTGCCTTTTTGCCCAGAAAATAAAGGAATGAACTTTAGAAAGTAAAGTTAATATGCAGTAATAAACTAGTAATAAAAGCTCTAAATTTGCTAGAGATTCACACGCGCGCGCGCGCACACACACACACACACGTCTGAATTAATTACAGAACAGATGTTCATTCAAATACCTTGGTTTTTGAAACTTCTGAAGACCAGTTGTGGGGCGGCTGTACTCCCAGCCTTATGAACCCAAAGACAGTTTTATATCAAGGTTGCCAGGTATTTCAGTAATGATGTTTATTTTCTTGTCTGTGCCATTACTAGCGGCTTTAGATTTCACTAGAAATTTATTGTATGGCCATGGTAAGTGATTGTGTGACCATGGTAAGTGGGCATACAAACTAGGGGAATTAATCAAGAAAAGAGAGCTCATTGTTGGTGTAAGTGAATTATTTGAGCTCTTGACAAGTAGACGTCCAAACCCAAGCTATGTTAAACGTTTCCATAGTTATGAATATTATTTTTCTGCCCATTACACTTTTCATCGCTAAGCTCCACGAGGGAAGGGACTATTCTATCCTCAACAAGAAGCACTGTGCCTTATACTTGGTAGGAAACTAATAAATATGGGTAAATTGGATCTATAGATGGCTTGTAACAAGAGTTCCTAAAGAGTAGAGCAAACTCAATTTGCCCAAGTTGTTTGAGAATCAAAATAGGGTTTAAATAACAAGATGAAAAACATTCCAAGAGGATGGGGATCATAATTTTTAGAACTTTAGATTTATTTTTAGCTTTGATGTAAACCTTTTTGTTTGTATCTGCAATCTGAAAGGCAAAGAGATGATCCTTTTATACAATGTAGAGTTCTTTATAAAACGCCTGATATTTGTATGCCACTTCATAATGTATAAATCCCTTTCACATGATGATAGAAATAATTATTCCATCATATTAGGCTCTATTTGAGAGCTTACTATGCACTGGGAACTATACTTTACATACATTGCCTCATTGATTTCTCTGTCCAACTTTATGCTGTAGTTTTTATGATCCCCATTTTATATGGGGATACTGAGGCACAGGGGTAAGTGACTTTTCCAGGGTCACAAGGATTTGAAGTAGACCTGCTGGACTTCAGAGACCACAGTGCCTTCTGAGTAAGCCTGTGAAGTGGAGTAGCTGTGTTCTCCATGTTATAGATAAGAAATGTGAGATAAAAGATGAACAACAGAGGACAAAACTGGAAATAGAGCCCAGGACTTCCACGTGCAGCCCAGTGCTGTTTTTCAGTTCTGTGCTACCACACATTAGACTATTAGAAAAATTTCTCTATTTAACTATAGCAGATTTGGAAGCATGCTTTCCTCCTGCTAATTTCTTATTCTTAGATATCTGTGGATATTGAGTGAGTGACCATGATATGCTTATATGCAAAACATATTATGCAAAACACACATGGCTTATGTGCTTAACAGTGCATCATTCATTCAGCAAACATGACTGAGGAGGAATGGGGGAGGCTTCCCAGAGGAAAACACGTTGAAGCTCTTGGTGGTGCATTTATTTGGCAAAGGTGCAGAGAAGCAGGTTGAGATGGACCCCCTGATCTCCCATCTACCCAGAATCTGCTTATGTCTGGGCTCCCACCTCAGCCTGTAACTGCATCTCCTTGCTTCTCTGGAGTTGCCAACTGTATTAGTCAATTTTCATACTGCTATGAAGAAATAACCAAGACTGGGCAATTTATAAAGAAAAGGAGGTTTAATGGACTCACAGTTCCACATGGCTGGGGAGGCCTCACAGCAGAAGGCAAAGGAAGATCAAAGGCATGTCTTAAATGGCAGCAGGCAAGACAGTGTGTGCAGGGGAACTGCCCTTTATAAAACCATCAGGTCTGGTGAGACTTACTCACTATCATGAGAACAGCATGGGAAAACTCACCCCCATATTCAGTTACCTCCCACGAGTCCCTCCTGCTACACGAGAGGATTATGGGAGCTACAATTCAAGATGAGATTTGGGTGAGGACACAGGCAATCCATGTCACCACCATCACTGTGCCTTGCCTAACTGATTATATTTAGAATAAGCAATGCCTTCGTTGCAGTTTGGATAATCAACCAATGTTGGCTCTATTGGACTTTTCTTTAAAATCAGAAACTATACGTCCTAAGCAAATGCCAGAGCAACTGGTAAGAATGCCTGGGCTTGTTTTTGCTGCAGTGTCATGATATAGAACCATTTTTCATATGTTGGCAACCTAAATGCCATTAATCTGGAATCTTTTCTTGATCAAACTGAAACTGGAGCAGATAGGCTGAAGTCTCTTCTCAGGAGTCCATGGACTGCTCTAGTGAATGGAAGGAAGGGATGCTCTCCCTCAGTGGTAGTGAGCCTACTTGTCCTTAATGTTGTCACCTTTCACTTCATTGATTAGCATATGGGGTCTGAAGTTGCATCAGAATGCTGAGATTGCTTTTATTGATCCAATAACTTTTTTTTTTTTTCATGTAATGGCTTTTTTAGTTTAATTTTGCCCAAGTAGGTTTTTGTACTATAAATATCATCATGGCTTATATAGATTTGCAAAGCTTGATGGACTGAATCCACACTGGTCTCATTGTTTGGAATTATTTTCTGGATTGCTTGTTTATGAAGAGACTGAGATCATCTATAGTGTGCTGTCCAATATGGTAATCACTAGTCACATGGAGCTATTCAAATTAAAATTAACTAAAATGAAGTAAACGTAAATATTTAGCTTTTCAACCACACTAGCCCTATTTCAAGTGCTCAATAGCCACGTATGGCTAGTGGCTACCATATTGGATAGCAGAGATACATTTTCATCATTGCACAAAGGTCAATTGGACAGCACTGATCTGTCGCGTGTAGAGATCTGCTTTATCTGAAAACTTGATGCAGAATCATAGCTAGTTCAAAAACTTGCAGAACATTTCATGAAAATTAAATCTCTCTATAGTGAAAAGTAGGAGTCAAGTAGCAGATGAATTTTGGCTGTGAGATGAATGCATAACCAGAACCACCCATTCCCCTTTTCCAGTGTCTCTCCTGTCTCCCAGCAGTACTTTATCACTTTCTCCTCTCAAGTTGATAAACAGAAAGGAAGAAAGAAACAAAGAAGTTGGTTTGTGTTCATAATTAACATCCATGAACTCTGCATAATTTTTTTCCCTCTCTTTACAGGTCCTTGAGGCCACACGGGTTAATCGAAGAAAGAGCGCACTAGCTTTGCGCTGGGAAGCAGGGATCTATGCCAACCAGGAGGAAGAAGACAATGAATAAACTTCCTTCAACCCAGGAAGCGTCTGTGGTGCTTGGGAGACCAAGAAACCAAGAAATTTAACAACTGAAAGCATTTTAATGGACTATTTATTAAAGTGCAAACAAACTCAGCAATCCTTATGTAGACCAGAAGCTGCAATACACAATGATGAAACAAAAAGGAAGTCCACCCATCAGACTCTGGACACCCAGGAGTCAAAAGAGAAAGGACTTTTTTTGGTGACTCAATCCCCATGTCTGGTTTTGGGCCAATCCACAATGGATCCAAAAGGACAAAAGATGTTACAAGCAAATCAACATAGTTGCTACAGGCAGAACTGAGACCAGCCTCTCCGGGTGATGAAGGACAATGGTGATAGGGCCACTTAGAGAGCAGTAGGGCCCAGGCTGGTGCAGCCTACATGGCACAGGATATTTCCCTGCACCAGTTTCCCACCTGTCACTCACAGCATCGGAGGGTGTTGCATTAACTCCATTTTCTCCAGCAGCCATAAAATGAATGGCGTTTCTCTCCATATTTGCCCAGAAGAGGCAGTTATGATTCCACTTCTCTTACATTTAATTATTTTTAATTGAGAACAACTCATGATCACAATTCATAAAATCCATATTTTAAGACAATATTTCTTCATGTTGCAAACACAATCTATTCTACATGAGGAGCCTGAGAAAGGGGAAGAGAAAACCAAACCAAATGGATGATGTTAGCTTTAGGATCGTGTCTGCTTATAATATTCACTGATCTGCAGTTTATGAGAACACATTTTCACAGTTACGTTTCTTCATAGGAAAACTATATTTAGTGGGCAACAACTATTTTTATGATGGGATGGGTGAATATATACATGTATAGAATCTGTACACATTGAACAACTTGGTTCAAGATGGTGGGGGCATTTTTAGAGTGGCAATAATTGAAAAAAAAGGTGAACTCTGCCTTGGAGAGGTAGATGACAAGAAATAAAAAGGTGTTTATAACTATTTTGTTTTATAAAGTGGGCCTTAGAGATAGGAAGAAGAATGATGGCTTCTTTTTGGATCAGTCAGAAAGGAAACAGGAAAGAAAAGTCAGGAAGGTAGAGAGAGAAAAAGGGAGGGAGGGAGGAAGAATGGGAACAAAATAGGAGGTAAGAGATACTATTTTTGCTGAGCAACCAGTGTTTTTCAGGATGCTACAAAGAAAAATATAGAATAGAAATTTAAGTACAGGCTTGGAATCAGCTACAAATCCTAAAGATGGGGTGAGTGTGTGTGTGTGTGTGTGTGTGTACACCATTGTGTGTTTGTGTAAAATGCGTATGTTCAGGAGTAAGGGTGTATGTGTGTATGTATGTGGATTAAAATTCCAGAGTGACCATGGCACTTGGGTGTACAGGTAATTCCTCCAAAGCTGTTTGCTGGCTTCAGGAGTGGAGTGAGAATTTCTTTTTTATGAAAAGGGATATAAAGGCACCGAGCTGATGCAGTATTTGTAATATTAAATTGACCTAACAAGGTATTTGCATGAGTCACAATTGCAAAGTTTTGAGCAGTTTTGTAATTTGACATTTAGGAAAGTCTCCTATTTATTCTCATGCTTTATATTCATGCTTAGTATACTATAGAGGATGCCAGCTTTAATCTTTCTGTCATTTAAAGCAATATGATAAGGGTATTCAATAATTGGGTGCCCTAAATTTCTGGATGAGAAAATTTTCAGTTCTGGCCTTGAGAAAAAAAAAAACAACCAGCCTTCTTTTTTTTTTTTTCTTTTTTTCTCCTTTGTTTTAAAACTGTGGTTTTTTAAAAAAGCAATAATTAAGTCAGACCTCACTAAAAATCATTTTTGTTTTTATATTATGTCATAAGCTCTAGTGTGTTATTCTAACAAGTAGCAATTTCACAAAATTTGTATGTAGATGTTAATGCACATTTCCTTCTTTTATTAGACTAGTGTTGACTCTGGGGGGGACATGTATTCACAGATGAGAAGTAGGCACAAAGTAAAAAATGGAACCATCTACTAACAAGGATCCTTTAAAACTGCCAAGGGAACCAGTAACTTGAAGCCACATTCTACAGATGGCAGCCAAAAGAGCACATGGGCAATTGGCACCATCTTTATATGGTTTGTTCTCCTGAATATTTTGAGTGAATTCTCAACAAAATGTTCTAGCCGCTGGGGTCACAAAACAAGTAAGATCCCTGTTGCAAGAAATTCATTTTATAGTGAGGGAGGCTGGCATGGAGACTAACATTCTCAGGAAAATGAGATCGGTGTTAGATTAGAAGTCCTGACATGAAATGGGAGGACCCAGGAAGGAGGATCGTCTTTACCTGAGGATTTCCAGCCAGAGGTCCCAGATGCCTGGGCTGAGAACCCAGCAATAGGGGGCATTCCCAAAGCAGACACAGGGATAAGAACAGAGGAGGCAGTAGCATTGCACAGCCCCAGGCACAGTGGCAGTTAGGATGGCTGGAGAGTAGGATAGTTCTATGGATTGCACAAAAAATGTGATGTGCTTCATGTTGTCTCTGACTCATGGATCTGGTAGAGACCATAGACATGATATAGACTAACTTCCCCGTTTTTCACAAGAGGAAACCATCCTTATGACTTACCTTAAAGTTTTTTGTTCTGTTTTGAAGGAAACCATGTGCTACATGAAACCTACATTTGACAAGAGAATGTACAGCTAAGAGAAAAGCTTAAGAGGCCACACTATTGATGGAATCGCTTTAGAGGCAGATGAAGTGGTCTTTGACCACAGTTGACTGAACCAGAGCACTTATTGCTTAAAGATACAGAGCTGGGGGTTCTTGGGCCATGCTCCGTGTGTGGATAAGGAAAGAAATGCTGTTTCTGGGACTCTCCCACAGTCACAAAGCTGTTTTCACTGTGGCCCCTACATCTCTTAACTTTTGCTAGTACTCCTGTGCTGCCTTCCGGATTACTGCTGTCTATTTTCTTGCTCCACTCACTGAAGATCCTAATATAATCCCATTAAAATGTAAATTACAGTTTACTTGGGAGAGCCAGATTTTCTCTGTGCTCTTGAGTTTTTTATTCATTCAAGAAACCTTGGGCCACCGCTTTGTACATAATACCGTGCTAGGCTCTGGGATCCCAACTGGACCCTTTTAACTTTCTGAAGATGGGACCGTCCCCTGGAGGAAAGTCATTCCTGCCTAATCCATCGAGAGAAAGAGGCTTACGAAAAACTTTGCCTCTGATGCTCGGCCCCACCCCCAAATAGCACGCAAGCTTGTTAACCTCACCTCTTACAAAATGTTTAGATTCTGTAGATGTTAAAAGCCTTTCTGGAAGTATTGCATTCTGCCGTGTTTATAGGTGTTCACTTTCCTCCGGAGCTGATTAACTACTGACATGCCTTGGCTTTCTCATCCAGAAATTATGGAAACAGGGTCTGTCAGTGGCAAGAGGCCGGGCTGTGTTTTACTTGGATGACACAATGCAATTTACTTGCCTATTCATACCCATGCATGCTGCTCACCCTAGACAATGACATATAAGCCGTATATAGATCAATGTCCACATATATATACACACACACATATATGTATAAAGCGTTACAAGGAACACTAAAACAGTGTTGATTCTTGTCTCTGAAGATGAGTAATTAAACCTTTTTTTTTCCCAACTAAAGAATGGATTTAATTAAACTAGGTATTGAAAAAAAGTAGCCTAAGTGTTAGAGATGGTGAATATATTCCATTTTAGTTTAAAGAACCAATTTCCTGAATTTTAAGCATTCAGTGAGCTGCCAATTTTGATTTTGTGTTGCTCTTTACCCAAATTATGTTTTCTTTGTTTTTCTTTTTTGGGGGGAGGAGGGGGAAAAAGCAGCAATACTGTGTTTGGAAATTATACTCTGTATCTGGCTTTCCTGTGTATGTTAACCACTTAAATGTTATTATCCTGCTTTGGTTTTATAGTGATTGTGAGGCATTCAATGCAAGTATACAGTTATTTTCTCATTAAAATCCAATGTGTGTTGAGTTTTTATAAATAATGGCTGCTTGTTTGACCGTGAGGGAGGGTGGAAGACTGGGCCAAACAGTGGCACGCCAGCGTCCTTGGCCACTACTGTGTGACAGCTTCTGCTTCCTCATGTTCGGAACAAAGGAACCAATCCGAGCTGAGGGGACACTGCTGCACCAGGCTGTTCCCACAGTCCCCTTTTCAATGCTGTCCCCAGCCACCCTGGCTAGATGCCAGAAGCTGCAGGTGCCTCTTGAGGACATAGACTCGAAGCCACAGCAAGAGCTGGACAAACAGCAGGATGAACTGTAAATTCCAGCCTTGCCTGTAGCTTTGGGCTCTAACCTTTAGAATACATTCTGAGCACCTGTATTTGGCTCTCCTCTGCAAGGAATAGCTGATGGCTACATGTTGACATGAAGGACTCCTTTTGTTGTATTCAACATAAAGCCCCTTTCCCCAAACTCTTACTCTGGTTTCTTTATTTTCCTACTCTTCTACCCCCAACTCTTTTTCTTTTCTTTCTTTTTCTTTTTTTTCTAGAGCTTTATTATGGTATAATTTACTTAACAAAATTTACTCATTTCAAGAGCATGCGAAGACCACAGGTTTATCAGGAAGCATCCTCACCACATTTCCGCCTGTCCTCCCTTCTACTTCCTCCCTCCCGCTTCAGTCTCTAGCTCCTCCATCCCATCACTCAGCCCTGGGCCCCTGGCCCCTGACCATCAGTTTCCTGGTCTTTCCCTTGGCCCCTCTTCCTGGTACTTCCTTTCCAGCTGCCTTTTTCTCTCTCTCCCCATTTGTAACTCTTCCAGCCTTTTTCTCCTCAGGATTTCCAACCATATATTCCTGTTCTGAGCATCTGGGGGTGTTCTGTGGCACCTGTCGGGGCTGACATCTTTCGACCTCTTAAGTGGTAAGAGTTCTGAATTTGGAAGTGGGGGCACCCCTTTAAAAATTTGATCAAAGTCTAGAAACAGTGGATAACACTTGTGAATGTCACTGAGAATGTGACAGGCACTCCAGGCTCTCCATGACTGTGATATATTTATATTGATTTCCATTTTACACAGTAGGAAACTGCAGCCCCAGGAGGTTAGTTTTTCAATGCATGGCTTGTAAATGGTAGTGCTTGCATTTGAACCCGGGCTCTTAACCGCTCTTCCCACAGAAGCACACACTGACAACTTCACATACAAGGTTGAATAAGCCTGTTGATGTGTGTGAAGTCGAAATGGGCTTGTACCATCTCCCCGCACTGTACTGTACAGGAAAGGGGCTCTCAGGGATCAAAGCCAAGGCTGTGATAGGAGCCCAAGTCTAGGGGAAGAGTGGGGTTTTGGTGGGAGCAGCAAAGAACTTTCTTCCTTTGGATGAACTTTCTCTGGGTTCTTCTCTTTGAGATCATCTCTCCCAGGAGATGGTGACAGCAGACGGCCCAGGCATCCCAGTTGCCAAAAAAAGGACCCAAAATTGACTGCAAATAGGGTGATAAAAATGTGATAAAATTAAATTGTGGTGATGGTTGCACAATTTTCAATGTACTGAGAATCATACACTTGAGTAAATTTTGTCAAGTAAATTATACCACAATAAAGCTGTAGCAAAAAATAAAAGAGAAAGAAAGAAAGAAAGAAAGAAAGAAAGAGAGAGAGAGAAAGAAAGAAAGAAAGAAAGAAAGAAAGAAAGAAAGAAAGAAAGAAAGAAAGAAAGAAAGAAAGAAAGAAAGAAAGAAAGAGAAAGAAAGAAAGAAAGAAAAAGAGTTAGGGGTAGTAGAGGGAGCAGAAAAATAAAGAAACCAGAGTAAGAGTTTGGGGAAAGGGGCTTTATGTTAAATACAACAAAAGGAGTCCTTCATGTCAACAAGTGGCCATCAGCTCACTTGCTGATGAAGAAGAAAACTTGCTCTCCAGGCTGCCTCCAAGAACCAGGGGCAGTGGTGCTGTGACCACCTATGGATTCAGTCCTGGTCCTGTTTCCATCCATCACTACTAACATCTGGAGGCTTCAGGCAGAGGTAGGGATGAGATTTGGCAGGCAGGCGTGCTGGGAAGGAAGGAACTCAGGCCATGTGTGAAGAAGCAAGTCTGCTGCAATGGTAGAGGAAGGTGCAACACTCACAATAGAAGTTATTTTTGGGGAGGCTCCAACCACAAAACTACCAATGTTAAAAGGCATTGGCCAGGCGCGGTGTCTCATGCCTGTAATCCCAGCACTTTGAGAAGCTGAGGCAGGCGGATCACCTGAGGTCGGTGTTCAAGTCTAGCCTGGCCAACATGGAAAAACCCTGTCTCTACTAAAAATACAAAATTAGCCGGGCGTGCTGTTGCATGCCTGTAATCCCAGCTACTCGGGAGACTGAGGCAGGAGAATTGCTTGAACCCGGGAGGCAGAGGTTTCAGTGAACCCAGATTGTGCCATTGCACTCCCACCCGGGTAAGAAGAGTGAAACTCCGTCTCAAAAAAAAAAAAAAAAAAAGACATTAACCCTCTACCCAGTGAAGGGCAGTTATGCAGGCTCTTTGCTCTGTGATGTGTGTCTGTGGGAAGGGATGGGGGCCTGTGTCCATTATCCAGGCTCATCTCCCCTGTTCTGTATTTGTGGCAGAGACTGTAATTGTGAGACTACACAAGGCCATGAGGTTACTTTGGAGCACACTCATTTTAATTATGGGGTTCCTGGGCCATGAGAGGGTGGTGACTATATTCCTCTCTACACAGAACCCACATCAAATTCAGAATTGAGCTGCTAGGGACATAGAGAACAAATGGGAAATTGAAAAGGAGAATGCAAAAGGTTTTAAATGTACAAGATGACACCAGATGAAAAAATGGGGACTCAGGAAATAACTGGAGATGCCACACCAGTAATTTCTAAGTGTCGCCCAAGCATTCACATGCTTTCTGCAGGAGAAAGAAGAGTATTTGCGTGGTGCACATTGTTTCATGTTGCGAAGACGTGGTGATCTCAATGTCAGTTAACCTTGATGGGAGAGTTATCCAAACTCTGAATGGAGAGTTATCTTTGTTCTAAATTCAAAGTGGGCGGACTCTGAACAACTAGAATGAGACTACTGCTACCCGAGATAAGTAAAATCACAAATCAGTTTGGTTTTTCTCTGCCTGCTCATGTATGGAACATTCAGTGATCCACCTGCCTTGGTCTCCCATGCCACTGCACTCTAGCCTGGGTGAGAGAGTGAGACTCCCGTCTCAAAATATATATATATATATATATATATATATATATACACACACACACACACACACACACACACACACAGAGTGAAATAATTGATCAGCACATATCAAATACATATAAAATATATTAAATGAATGTTAATAGGTGGTGCCATAAAACAAAATATTTACAGAGATAATACAGGTAAATACAACCAAACAAATGTATGGTGGGTGGGTTGTTTGAGACAGAGTCTCCCTCTGTCGCCAGGCTGGAGTGCAATGGCACGGTCTCGGCTCACTGCAATCTCTGCCTCCCATGTTCAAGTGATTCTCCTGCCCCAGCCTCCCAAGTAGCTGGGACTACAGGCGTGTGCCACCACACCCAGCTAATTTTTTAATATTTTTAGTAGAGATGGGGTTTCACCATGTTGGCCAGGCTAGTCTTGAACTCCTGACCTCGTGATCCACCCACCTCATCCTCCCAAAGTGCTGGGATTACAGGCATGAGCTACCGCACCTGGCCATTTCTGTCTTTCTGTCTTTTCTTTTCTTTTCTTTCTTTCTTCTTCTTCTTTCTTCTCTCTCTCTCTGTTTCTTTCTTTCTTTCCATCTTCCTTTCCTTCTTCCTTTCTTTTCCTTTCCTTTCCTTTCCTTCCTTCCTTTCTCTCTCTCTCTTTCCTTCCTTCCTTCCTTTCTCTTTCTCTTTCTCTCTCTTTCTCTCTTTCTCTCTTTCTTTCTTTCTTTCTTTCCTCTTTCTCTCTTTCTCTCATCTTTTTCTTTCTGTCTCACCTGGAAGCAGGCAACTAGTTCCTGCACAAAGGTCTCTGGACAGGACCCTCAAATAGACTTTACTTTTGCAAATGTCTGCCCATCCTCACCCAACCCTCCAAATTCAAAGGAAGGATATTAGCTTTCCCTGAGGTTCTACAGGCCCAGGATCCTTTGTTGCCCTATGATTGTTTGACTCATCTGTCACCTCCACACCTAAGAATGCTGGGCATTGGGAGGAGTACAGCCAAGGTTGGGTTTTTTCTGTGCCCGGCAGCCTCTGGTGTTTGCCAGTGGCCGACACACCACAGGTGGACCCAGCTTATTCAGAGGCAACTCTTGGGATGGATGCTGGTTGTCATGGAAACACTGAAGATTTCTTTTTGGAATCCTGGGCACCACAGTCATATTGCTCGTTGCTACACCCTTTCTGACAGTTTGAGTTAAAGTAGAATCATAAAAGGGACAATGCTAGGAGAAGCAATAAAAGAAGAGCATCACATGCCACAGTTTCTAAGGGTCTCACTTCTGAACATTTTATTATCTCTGCAATCAGAATGTGTCTTACAATCCCTGCTGCATGGGCACAGACGTGATATACCTGGCCTGGCCTAAGCAAGGGGAAACTTGGCTGTAGCTGTTGCTATTGGGGTCACCATAATTGAGTTTTCAGCCTTGCTGGCCATGCATGTGTTGTTTAGGTACTGACCCATGCAATGGAAGGCAAGAGGAATGGACAAGCCTTAGAATAGATTTTAAACATTTCAAAGAAATAGAAGCTATTGTAAATAATTTGTTCATCATTTGGATCATTTTTAGGATGGCAAGCATGAGTTTGATGGAAGCTGCCTGCTTATTTAACTATGAGCTTAGTCCAATAGGAAAGTGCCAGTCACCAAATTTACAGAATGGGTATGGCTGACTTGGAAGGAAATTCCAGATTCAATAGTGGAGTACCCCCTTAAGAAATGCTGTGCCGACAAAGCACAGTGGCTCATGCCTGTAATCCTAACACCTTTGGCAAGCTGAGGCGGGAGGATTGCTTGGGGCTAGGAGTTTGAAACTAGCCTGGGCAATAGAGTGAGACCCCATCTCTACAAAAGCAAACAATTAGCCAGGCATAGTGGCACATACCTGTAGTCCCACTTGAAGGCTGAGGCAGGAGGATCACTTAAACCCGAGAGGTTAAGGGTACAGTGAGCTATGATCATGCCACCGCACTCCACCCCGGACAACAGAGCAAGATCCTGTCTCAAATAAAGAAAAGAAATACTGCACCAACACACATGGCCACAGGCGATGATCATGTGTATAAAAGTGTGGAAAAAGAACTCAGGAGAGCTAGACTTTAAACATAAAAATGTCTTAGGAATACCTTAGCCAATTTATTTTGTTTGTACTTTCCTTTTTTATGCATGCACACAGTGATGTAACATAAAAATCTATATTTAATAAGCCCAAAGGAGCTATTCAATGGGTACAAAATAAACATTCTCAGTGATTAGAGGGTATTGGGTTGTCGTCTAAATGGCAGTACTTTTTCTTAATGGTTACATTTAGAAATTCAAATTCCAATTGATGGCGTCTGAGATGTGATGAAATGTGGTAATAAGGCAGCTACAATTCATTACAACTATATGCTAAGTCGTGTTATTCCTCCTTTTTCACTGTTGAGAAACTGAAGCACAAATAGTTGAAGTGATGACTCATGTAAAGTCATCCCTATCTAGGCAGTCTTACCAAAGTCAGAGTTCTTAACCACAGAACTAAAGAGAATTATCAGTGAGGTAAAGACATTTTAACTTTGTGATAAAGCTATAAATTTGAACAAGAGACTATATTCACCTCTCTTCTGTATTGTGTTGAGAACAACACAATTTCTCTTTATACTGAGAATGTGGTTTGGGGAAGAGCTTGAGCTTATTGCACCTGGAGCCTATTATCTCTCCAAAGGTAGTAAGGGGCCAGGTGCCGTGGGTCATACCTGTAATCCAAACACTTTGGGAGAATGAGGTGGGTGGATAACTTGAGGTCACGAGTTTAAGACCAGCCTAGCTGGGTGTGGTGGTGGGGGCCTGTAATCCCAGCTACTCAGGAGGCTGAGGCAGGAGAATCACTTGAACCCAGGAGGTGGAGGTTGCAGTGAGCTGAGATCATGCCACTGCACTCCAGCCTGGGTGACAGAATGAGACTGTCTCAAAAAAAAAAAAAAAAAAAGGGTAATAAGGGAGCTAGGATGCATAGGAAAACCCCTATGTCTTTGTAGAATCTGTAATTGCCTAACACATTCTTCCTGCCCAACACAGAGAAAAAAATATTTCGCTGAGACCATGGTATTGCAGTGAAGAAAGAGTTTAATTAATGCAAGGCTGGCCATGCAGCAGACAGAGTTATTACTCAAATCAGTCTCCCCAAAGGCTTGGGTTTTTCAAGGATAGTTCGGTGGACAGGGGTCTAGGAAATGGGGAATGTTGATTGGTTGAGGATGAAATCATAGGGATGTGGAAAATGGTCCTTGTGCACTGAGTTCACCTCTGGGAGGGGGCCACAGGACCTATTGAGTCACAGGACACATGGATCCGGGTAGAGTTAGTCGGTTGCCAGAAATGCAAAAGTCTGAAAAACATCTCAAAGGCCAATCTTAGGTTCCCCAAAAGTGATGTTACTTATGGGAGTGATTGGAGAAGTTACAGATCTTGTGGCTTCCAGAACAATGGCTGGTATAAGTTAATGGATGTGCTTTGGTCAAGGATAGGCCAAGGTAGGATGTTTACATTCTGCGTGACTCAGCGAGTTTGTAGTGCAGGTGCATAACTCCGCTTGTTATAATGTAAATACAGCTATGTAGCCATAATATGGGAAGGCCATCACTTGGCTCTATGCCACTATTGACTGTAAAAAGTATAACTGCCCTGCTGACACTGTACAGATGCTCTCACCCCAAGAAAGAGAGAGAGTCAAAGTTGTCTTTGCAGATGGACAGAGGAGAGCCAGGACACCGCTCAACTTGCTTGTTCCCAGAGAGAGAAAGAGTTAAGCTGCTGACCCTGAAGGGATTGCTGGCCATGCAGCTGTGCATGGGACCTGCCAGAGCAAGCAGCCAAGACAGAGCAGACATTGTAAGAGAGCTGCTGATGAGAGAGATGCTGAATAAAGCTGTATTTCACCTACCTACGGCCCCCCAAATATTCTTTCAGCTATCTGCCATTGATCCATGAACTCCCTTCGGACCTCAGCATGGGCTGGAAACTGACCCTGGACCTAACAGCTGGTTATCATTTAACCACACCTTTATCTTAGCAGAATTCAGGCCCCTCTCATAATCCTAATCTTGTGGACTTTCATTAGTTTTACAAAGATGGTTTAGTTTAGGGAAGGGCTATTATCATCCTTGCTTTAAACTATAAACTAAATTCTTCCCATGGTTAGGTTGGCCTACACCCAGGAATGAGTGATGACAGCTAGCCTGTGAGGCTAGAGGCAAGCTGGAGCCAGCCATGCTAGATTTCTCTCACTGTCATAATCTTTGCAAAAGTGTTTTCAAATCTCTATATCTTTTGACCCAAAACTGGTTAGGAACAACACAGAGCAAGTGTTTATGTGATCAGCTGGGTTCATTCTATCTTTTTTTTTTTTTGTAAAGCTTTTTAGTAAAGGGTCAGATAGTGAATATTTTAGCCTTTGTGGGTCATACAGCCACCCAATTCTGCCACTGTCACCTGAATGTGGCCACAGACAATATAGAAATGAACTAGTGTGGATGCGTTCCAGTAAAACTGTATTTATGAACATTAAAATTTTTATTTTATATAATTTTCACAAGTCACAAAATTTATTTCTTTGATCTCTGTCAAACATTTAAAAATGTAAAATCGGACTGGGTACAGCACTTTGGGAGGCTGAGGCACCGATCACCTGAGGTCAGGAGTTCGAGACCAGCCTGACCACAGGTGAAACCCCACTTCTACTGAAAATAGCCAGGCGTTTTGGAGGGCACCTGTAGTAGTAGTCCCAGCTACTCGGGAGGCTGAGGCAGGAGAATTGCTTGAACCTGGGAGGCAGAGATTGCAGTGAGCCAAGATCACACCACTGCACTCCAGCCTGGGTGACAGAATGAGACTCTGTCTCAAAAAAAAAAAAAAAAAACCCAAAACAACAACAGCGACAAAAAGTAAAATCCCTTCAGGATGTACAAAAGCAAGTGGCAGGCCAGATTTGGATCCCAACTTTAATTTTTCTGCCCCTGCTAGAGGGTCGATACCTTTTCTCACAAGGGTTCAACATTTGTGATCAGGCAAGGAACTCAAATTAGGGCCCTGATACGTTTTCCGTGGAATTGTTGACAGTTTGCTTATTTTAGATCAGATTTCTGACTTACAAAGTTGCCATGAGAATTGAACCATATGTCATATGCAAAGTGTTTGGTGAGAGGTTGATACAGATGTACTTAGAGTTCATTCTTTCTAAATTCCTACATTTAGGGATACTTATTTGAGTGCCTACTATGTGTCACGTTCTATGAATATAAAGAACAAATTTAAAAGGGGGATTCTTAGGATGGTTTCAACTGGAATTAGGGAAGTATGTTAAGTTCTCTCTTAGCACTGGGAATTTGGGAACATAGCAGGTGTGAGGTCAGGCAATGTTTTCACACCTGCATTTCCTTAACTATTAAATAGGCCATCCAGTGAGAACCTGCACTGTCTTAGCATACTTTTAATTTTTCCACTCACTATGGGATTCATATAATTATATATTCTTCTGGACATGAGAGAGACTGCTAGGTGATAAGATGTTTAGTAAAAACGAGAAGGGTTTCAGAACTCATTAGTAGAGGATCACAAGGTTCCAGGAGCTCTAAAGGAGAAATTTAGGCACTTCCCAAGATAAGCATGAAGGTGGCAGAAGCTCCTTCATTGATCATGGAAAGGGTTAAAGATCAAATCAAAATTATTGAAAGGCTCAGGGAAAATGCTGGCTTCAAACCCAGGTGGCTACAATCCCTCTTTAATGAATTAAAATCTACAGGTACTTAAAGATAATGGAAAGGGTTCCTCACACTACTTTCAATGTTTTCAATTGACTCAAGATGCTCACATTTACCTGCAAGTATAGAATGTGACCAGGAGGTGGCAGTGGTCCCTAAAGTAAAAGCAGCTTCTATAGCAGGAACTTGCCTAGGAGGCCAGGAGGACTTTTCTTAACCTTCACACTAACCAGGAATCCATGAGATGTACGTATAGCCATTCCCAAAACACTGCAATGAACACCCCAGTGTGTGCAGTCCCATCTGTAGATCAAATGTGGCACTTACACACATTTAAATAGAAAACTGACCTTGTCGCCAGATGGCAGAGGATACCTGCATGCTTCCATCAATCATGGCTCATCTTTCTTAAGGGCTAGCTCTGAACTAGGCACTGTGCTGTGCATCTGCTATGGATTATCCCATTAAATTCTTACAACACTCCTTTGAGATACATAAAACTAGTTTCACCTCCATTTTACAAAGGAAGAAACTCACTCAGAGAGTTTGATTAACTTGCATGAAAGGAGAGATCCAAACCTGGGCAGTCAGAGCCAAAGCCTGTGCTCTTAAACTTTCCTTCTCATCAACTTCATTCAATAGCAAACAAACTCCTATTCTTGGTCCTGGGCCAGGTCTGCTTTTTCTCAGACCAGTGGCGCCTACCTTCAGCACAGACCAGCGTCAAGAAGGGAGATGGTACAACTGAGTTGGAAATTAGGCCGTGTACAATGAAGTGGCTCAGGCATGGGGATAAGGGTGGGGTGCTGACAGTGTCTGATAAAAGCACCCACTGGGCCGGGGGCGGTGGCTCATGCCTGTAATCCTAGCACTTTGGGAAGCTGAGGCGGGCGGATTGCCTGAGCTCAGGAGTTTGAGACCAGCCTGGGCAACACAGTGATACCCCCTCTCTACTAAATTACAAAAAACAAACAAACAAAAAAAACAAATAGCTGGGCATGGCTGTAGGCGCCTGTAGTCCCAGCTACTTGGGAGGCTAAGGCAGGAGAATGGCGTGAACCTAGGGGGCAGAGCTTTCAGCGAGCCGAGATCACACCACTGCACTCCAACCTGGACGACAGAGCAAGACTCCGTCTCCAAAAAAAAAAAAAAAAAAAAAGGCACCCACTGTCCCTAAGAGCGAACACATGCTAAAATTCTGGCTCTTCCCAGCTGCTGCCTGGAGAGCACATAGGCATGTGGCCTGCCTTCTAAGTTATCACGAATGTCTACTGAGTTATGCAAATATTCTGGCCTGTCATGAGAACAATCTCCAGCTCCCCGCCTTGCAGTTGCAGTGTCTGTTTGCTGACCTCCTGCTGTTCACAAGTACACACACACAAACACACACACACATTTTACGGAATCACCCCAGTACTAAGGTGCCCATTTCTATATTGGGTAGGGTAAAGCTAAACGGCCAACAAAGAGACCCAGTAAATAATTCAGTGGCTGAAAGAAGATAGAAGTCTCTCTCTCACATTACAGCCCAAGAGGAGCATTTGAGGTCTGAAGGCGGATTTGTTCTAAGCAGTCATTTAGAGGCTCAAGTTCTTTCCACCCTGTTGCTCTGTTACCCCCAGGACCTTGTTGTCATGGGCATGGTCCAGCCTTACGAAAACTGTAAGGTACAGTAAAGCATTTACTGAAAATACAGGTGGTTCCATTCCCTGAATCCCCAGTAGCTCTAACTTCCTTGCCTTGATTGAGACAGACAGCTGACCAACTTCTGAAGATTAGGGAACAGCCGTGCCAGGGTTCCTGCTGCTACCATAGATGCTGGCAAAAGAACGACTCAAACTAAGTCCAAGGTATAAGCTGTTAGAAGTTGATTGAGGGTGCACATCCTCCCTCATTATTCAGTCCGCACCTAGTTTATTCCTTCCCATAGTTATAACAGCAAAAGCTATGAGGAGAATAGCTCCAAGGACAGATGGGAGAAACACAGATGAACTGCCCATTAATCCTGGAAAGGCCTCTGGGTTGATCAGGAGATCCTCTGTATGGTAACACAAAGGGTAATGCACACCAGACACCATTATCATCTGAATGCTCACAACCCACAAATCCTGCATCTCATGGGAGCAGTGTTCTTGTGCTTAAGAAGGCTCCATCACAGACACATAAAAATACATGTAAAAATAAAGTGACTATGTTCAGATGTCCCTTGGCCACATTACCTATGTCTCACTCCAGGGCAGATAAGGAGGGCTTTTCAGAGCCTCTCAGGGTCATGCGGGTATATGTACTTGTGGCAGTTTCTCTAATTCTGAGTTTGCAAGCCTTGCAGACTGACCTGAAGAAAATGGCTGTGGCTGTCGAACACGTTTGCCATGTGGTTTAGTCTGGATTCATTTCAGCTGGTCTGGATTGACTGCGTGCTTATCTCCAGAGCTGTCTAGTGCATGGTAGTGACCTTAGCTAAAACTATGAAATGCATTCACTAAAGATAAACAACGTGTTTTAACCATGGGTTCATGAGTAGTTTCCCGAAAGGATGTACCAGTCTACCTGCAATGTTTAGTAATAATAATAATTATTATATGTATCTGATGTTGGTGAAGCCTGGGGGGTTTTGACCTTTAAGGCTGGCCATGTAGCTGAAATGGGCTAGGGGACCAGCTCACTAGAAGAGACCCTCACTACAAGTAGACCTGGGTTTCCAGTTCTCGGATTCTTTGTGTGAACCCTGATGGTGTCTGAGACCTATAAACCAAGCATGTCATGTGTGACTCACAATGGGAAGACAAAGAAGCTGTGCCTGAGATCTCCAGATCCCTTTTGATACTCTTCTCTCTCTTGCAGTTGCAGTATTGTACCCTTTACCTGTAATAAAGCTGTCTGAGTATAAACCCAGCACCTTAAGTATAACACTTAAGGTAATTAATGTGTAATTAATGCACATATTCTTCTTGATACACCTGAATACTCATATGTCACCCAGACCACTAAGTGATATACTTGGTCCTTGGCCATCAGTCTGGTACACTGGAAAGGTACAGGCTCATTATAAGGGTATGATGAGGGTTTTCTACTATAACTCTCTGGACTCCATAAACGTCACCAAATATAATTCAGGTTATCTTTTCTACCTGTGTGTGAGGTGTCACAGCACAAAGCTCACTCCAGGCAGCCAGAGGAAAGTGAGTGCTGGGCAGGTTGAGGCAAGTATGAATAATCTTCTGACACCAGACCCTTTCTTGGAAGCTTTATTATTGGTGGGCTTAATCCAGTTCCATCTGAGCCTACATCAAAAGTGGAGAAGAATCAGTTTGGGGAGCAAAAAAGTAGGAGTGAATTTGGTGCAAGGGGTTCACGTTAAAGCATAGCATTCCAGGAACCCATTTAAAATGGGTCCTGGGCTTCAAGAGAGTGAGCAGGGTAGGATATTCCCCAGGGAATCACCTGCGTAGGCGTGAGAGGTAGCACCATGGACCACCTCTCCAAGGAGGAATGCAGATGAAAAATGGGATGAGCACCTGGGACACAGCCATGTGGATGGGACAGAAAGATTCAGGAGGAGAGGTCAGAGGGGCCAGAGGGCTTGCTGGGCAAGCATACATAACTTTAAAAAAAAGTAATAACTTGGCTGGGGGAGATGGCTCACGCCTGTAATCCCAGCACTTTGGGAGGCCGAGGTAGGTGGATCACCCGAGGTCAGGAGATCGAGACCAGCCTGCCCAACGTGGTGATACCCATCTCTGTATTTCTGTAAAAATACAAAAATTAGCTGGGTGCGTTGGCGGGCACCTGTAATCCCAGCTACTCGGGAGGCTGAGGCAGGAGAATTGCTTGAACTGAGGAGGCGGAGGTTGCAGTCCGCGGAGATCACGCCATTGCACTCTAGCCTGGGCAACAGAGCAAGACTGTCTCAAAAAACAGACAAACAAAAAAAAGTAATAAATTATTAAGAGGAAATTCACATAACATTGACCATTGTAAAGCAGGCAATTCAGTACATTCACAATGTTATACAACCACCAGCTCTAGTTCCAAAACCTTCCCATTACCCCAGATAGAAATCCTGTGTCCTTTAAACGATCACTCTGCATTCCCCTCATTTCCAGCTTCTGGCAACCCCTAAGCTGCTTTCTGTCTATGAATTTGCCTATTGTGGACATTGCATATAAATAGAATCCTACAATATGTGCCCTTTTGTGAATGAGCTTCTTTCTCCTAGCATAATGCTTTCAAGGTTCATCCATGTTGTAACATGAATCAGTCCTTCATTCCTGTTGATGGCTGAATCATATTCTATCAGACTGATAGACCACATTTTGTTTCTCTGTGCATCTGTTGGTGGGCACTTGGGTTGTTTCCACCATTTGGCTATCGTGAACAGTGCTGAAAACATGGGTCTACATGTGCTTGTTTGAGTTCCTTTTTTCCATTCTTTTGGGTGTATACCTAGGAATGGAATTGTCAGGTCATACGGTAATTTTCTGTTTAACTTCATACATAATTTTCAAGCTCACCCGCATCAGCGGTTGGCAATTAGAAGGTTGTTGGCGAGAACTGTCAGTCAGCTGAGAGTCCTATACCCATAAAGAGGGAGTAGTAGGGGATGCCTGCCTCATTTCAAGCTGTGGGAAAGCGGCTTCAAAGGGGCCCCTCAAGCGGCTTTTATTTGTTCCTTGTAAATTGGAGAACATGATACACCTGAGAGCTCCAAAGGGCTCCAGGTCATAGCTGATGGTGTCCCTAATGGCTGCTCGAGGTTGGCCTCCTCTCCTGAGATTGTGAGCACAAAGCATGCGTGGGACCCATGGAGCAGAGAGGGACTTCACATTTAAGAGGGATGGTGTAAGGTTTTATTAATCCTGGTTACAACCACTGCCTTGGAGGGGTGAGGTACGGAACAAGAGCACAACCAAGCTGGAGGTTGGCTCCTGCATGCAGAGGAGTTGCAGATGGATTCTAAGCAACCAGGAAAAGCAGAAGTGCCTCCTCCCATGGCCGGGGAGGATCCCATCCGCCAGAGGGTGAATTTCCAAAACCATGTATCTCATGACAGTATTACTCAGGTAAGGTCCTACCCCACCTCCCTCCCAGTTATTGTACACTCCCAACCCTGGAGAGGACAGAAACTTCTCTAAGTAACTTGGAATGAGAGCTAGAAGCTCAAGTTGGGAGAGGAGTTACCCAAGCTTCCCATTCTTCCTCACTGCAGACGTGCAGCCCAGAGCTCCTCAGAAAGACGCTGGAAGGCTTTTTTGTTTTTAAACTTGTGCTGGACAGGACTTATTAAGTTCTGAACTGGAACGAGTTGTTTTCATTTCTGTGAGTGACACACCAGCCTTGAATTTCATCCAAGGCCTTGGAAGGTAAAAATGAAGTTGTTGATAATTAATTATCTCCTGTTATGGAGTAAATGTTTGCATACCCCAAAATTCATATGTTGAAATCCTGAACCCCAATCTGGTGATATTAGGAGATGGGGTATTTGGGAGGTGACTGGGTCACAAGGATGGAGCCCTCATGAATGGCATTAGTGTTCTTATAGAAGAGACCTCAGAAAATAATAAATAAAATTAAAAAGGGACCGCAGAGAGATCTCTTCCTCCTTCCATCATATGAGGACACAGCCAGAAGATGGCCGTCTATGAACAGGAAGCAGGCCCCCATTAGACACCGAATTTACCAGTGCATTGATCTTAACACTCCCCAGCCTCTAGAACTTTCAGAAACAGATTTATTCTGTTTATAAGCTTCCCAGTCTATGGTATTCAATTATGGCAGCCTGAACTGACTCAGATGTATCCCAGAAGTTGTACCTGTTCCAAGTGGTTAAACTTTCGTTACTTACCCTCCTTAAGAACAAAGCTCGTGACTTTCTCCATATCTGTTGCTTTTGTACCAGAGTCTGGCATGCAGAGACACTGAGTACATGTTCTCTCTTTGTGCGTAAACTCTGTTTACTTCCGCATCATGCACTCCAGCCGGAACTCAGCAAGCAAACACAAGGTTGCTTCACAGCCCTAGGCCTGGAGGCTACTGCAGCAAAGGGTGAGACATTCTATGCCCTTCCTATGGGGACAGGTAGGGAGTGAATCTTTTACTCTGCCACCTCCTTTCCCCTGTCAGCAGAGACTAACAGAATGGACATTCTGTAGACTGGATAGGAAAATGGAGCTGAAAGTTACTTATCTTGCAAAAATGTCCTAATCTCCCCGAAACTAGTAAGCAATTCTCTGTGTCTCTGTCCAAACGCTTGGGATGCTAAGGTGGATTTTTTTTTTTTTACTCAAAAAAAAAAAAAAAAAAGTTTACAAGGGGAAATCTACCAAATGTGACTTCTCCATACTGATCACCCATTAAGGCAGGGGGTAGACTCTTATCACAAATAGTGGTTCTCAAAGTTGAGTGTGCATCAGAATCCTATGGAGGGCTTGCTACAACAGACTGCTGGCCCTTCCCTCTTGAGTTTCTGAGTCAACAGGGCTGGGTGTGGCCAAATAATTTTCATTTTGGACATATTTCCAGGTGACCCCGATGCTGCTGGCTTGCAGAATACACTTTAGAACCACTGAGTGAGACATAGGAGATTTGTTGGGATTCAAAATCACTCTGAAATTAACCACCCTAACATTTTCAAAGTGTCTGAAAAATACCCTGAAAATAACTCTTTGCCCACCCTCCTCACCTCTGGCTAAATACCTGAGAGAGGTTATTCAGGAGTTTCTTGCCCAAATTATTCCAGGCCCTCGCCCTGAAGCCTGCCTCGTTATAATCACTGAGTCCTCTCTGATCTTCATATGACTTCCAGTTCATCTCAAGAATAATGCTGAAATTAGAGAAACTCCAAGACAGGAAGTCATCAGCACACTTCTGGTTCCATGTAATGATGAAAGGCAGACAGGTCTGCCCTAGTGAGGAAGCTCAGGGTTTTCCAAAGCTTTGGGATGAGGAAGCTGCATCCCAAAAGAGGGTCCTCTGAGATGGTTCTCAAGGATACAGCAGGGCCTCTTATCAGGACCTACCTGTTGGTAGGAGGGACAAAAAGGATCTTCTGGCCTACCGTCTTTTTCAGAGCCTCATCTGGGTGACTTCCTTGCCTTTTACTCACAGAGCTGGTGTGATAAAATACGCATGGGGCTGCCTCCCCCATAGGACCCTCCCCAACCCCTTCTCCCGATCATGGGAACTCAAGTGGAATATAAGAGTGGCACCCAAAGAAGGAGGGACATGAAGATTCCCACAAGTTCTGTGCTCAGCCTCACAGAGAAGCCTCTATCCATCGAGCAAATTTGTACCTCTGTTTATAATCAGTGTGGTCCTAAGGCAGTGGGTCTCAATGCTGAATCTTAGAACTCTAGAATCACCAGGGGGAGCTTTCAAAAAATACCCATGCTTGAAACCAGCTCACCCAGACAGGTATCTGTAAAAAAAGAGGGGTAGGGAGATTTAAAGAGAAATAGAAGCAAATGTCCACGAAAGGATGTGTAAAATGAAAAATGCTTGCTGTATGCATACGGCAAAAAGTAGAAACAGTAGAATGGAAAAATAAATTGTGGTTAATTACCAGGAAGAGATTGAAGGTGATTTTCTAGAATTCTCAAAATGTATATCTTGATCTGTGTCACACATGTGTGTAGGTATCTGTATCTGTGAAAATAAGCAGATATAGATGTAGATATAGGCATAGACATGGTTTGACTGTGTCCTCACCCAAATGTCAACTTTTTTTTTTTTTTAGGTGGAGTCTTACTGTATCACTCTATTGCCCAGGCTGGAGTGCAGTGGCATGATCTCGGTTCACTGCAACCTCCGCCTCCAGGGTTCAAGCAATTCTCCTGCCCCAGCCTCCTGAGTAGCTGGGACTACAGGTATAGGCCACCACGCCTGGCTAATTTTTGTATTTTTAGTAGAGACAGGGTTTCACTATGTTGGCCAGGCTGGTCTTGAACTCCTGATCTCAAGTGATCTGCCTGCCTTGGCCTCCCAAAGTGCTGGGATTACAGCTGTGAGCCACCATGCCCAGCCCCAAATCTCATCTTGAATTGTAGCTCCCATAATCCCCATGTGTCATGGAAGGGAGCCAGTGGGAGGTAATTAAATCATGGGGGCAGGTTTTTCTTGTGCTGTTCTCGTGATAGTAAGTAAGTCTCATGATATCTGATGGTTTTATAAAGGGCAGTTCCCCTCCACTTGCTGTCTTGCCTACTGCCATGTAAGATGTGCGTTTGCTCTTCCTTTACCTTTTGCCATGATTGTGAGGCCTCCCCAGCCATATGGTACTGTGAGTCTATTAAACCTCTTTTTCTTTATAAATTACCCATCTTGGGTATTTCTTCATAGCAGTATGAAAATGGACTAATACATACATAATACATAATAGCTAATACATAAGCTATACTCAAGATTAGCATACTTCCCACACTTTACATAGTTTATGCCTTGATCAACAGAAACAAAGAATGCCAATGCTCAAGCCCTACTTCAGAGATTGTCATTTAATTGAATATTTTCCAAGCTTCCTGATGATTCTCTTGTGCAATCACTGTTGAGAAACACCGTCTCAGAGCATAAGGCCACCTTGGTCTGGGCCCAAGGTTAGTAAAACAAAAAGAGGCCTTGTAGGCCATCTAAATTTGGCTCGACTCATCAGGGTTTTGCCACGAATTTCCTCTGCACACGCCCCCTTTGGGGACTGGCAGTGTGCCTGACTGGTCAGGGGTCTTCTCATTGATCTTGTTAATTTGTGGCAATGCTCAGCAGAGAGGATCCTGGGATTTGGGCAGGGGCATCCCCGCAGTCCTCAGGTTGTGAGTGCAGCCACTGGTATCGTGAGCAATGCTTTCAAAGGAGAGTAAGGCTCCAGTCTTGGGGGAGAATCCAGCAAGTGGATTCTGAAACCGGCAGAGAAAGGGACCCATGGCAAGAGAGAGACAGGTCTTGCTCTCAGAACCCTCCCACCACAAGAGCACCTGCATTTCCTTTTTTTTTTTTTTTTGAGGTGGAGTCCCACTCTGTTGCCCAGGCTAGAGTGCAATGGCAAGATCTTGGCCCACTGTAACCTCCACCTCTCAGGTTCAAGCTATTTTCTTGCATTAGCCTCCCTAGTAGCTGGGATTACAGGTACACACCACCATACCCGGCTAATTTTGTATTTTTAGTAGTGACGGTGTTTCACCATGTTTGCTAGGCTGGTCTCGAACTCCTGACTTCAGGTGATCCACCTGCCTCTGCCTCCCAAAATACTGGGATTACAGGTGTGAACCACCATGCCCGGCACACTTGCATTTCTTGTAAAGAGAAGCAGTTCCTGCATTGGGAGAAAATGTGCTAATCTGGATCTGGGGCTGATACTGATTTTGAGAGCCAGTTCAGCCCCCCTTAAAAACACCTGGGGTTTGGGTTGGCAGAAGACACAGAGTTTGCCACAACCAGCTTTTTCCTCCTTCTCCTATTTCTCAGCCAGGGCTCAGGGGCTGGTACGCTACCAAGTCTTAATTATGATCCTGGATTTGAGGAATTCAGGGGGTGGATTCACACAGGGTGGGAGAGTTATCAGCAAGCAGGCAGAGGGGAAATACAAGGATTAATAACACAGAATAAATCATAGTTAATTACTGGGAAGAGACGGAAGGCAACTTCAGTGGTTGTATCATCTTATTGGATGGAATCGGAGGGGGAAATTTAATGTAATCGTCACAAACACAAGGCCAAGAAAAAATATTACAAGTTCAGTTCCTTGAACTTTCTGTTTCTAGGAAGTGTGTTGTTCATTAGCTGTGGGAGAAACACAGTCACAGCTGGCGAAAGCTTTCAGAATTTACGTGCAGACAGAAAATGCTGGAAGTCATGACTGAGTCTTTCTCAATAAGGAAGTGACCTGAAAGAATGTTTGTGAAGAATGTGGAGGGTCAACCAGGACCTGAAAGGCTGGGGAAAGGTGAGGTTTTATGAAGAAGAATTTAGGAAAAGTCTTAGGATTCTCTCTAGCCTCCAGTTAGAAGCAGCAATTTTACCATTGGCAGTTTCAATTCAAAAATATTTGGAGGGTAGATTTCCCAGCTATGATGTTATAAAAATAAGTGAAGGGAAGGAGTCAGGAGGAGATAGTTTAACGTTGTTAAGAGTTTAGACTCTGAAAAAAAAAAAAAAAAGAAAGAAAGAAAGAAAGGCTGGGTGCAGTGGTTCACACCTATAATCCCAGCACTTTGGGAAGCTGAGGCAGGCGGATCACCTGAGGTCAGGAGTTTGAGACCAGCTAGCCAACATGGTGAAACCCCGTCTCTACTAAAAATACAAAAATTAGCCGAGCGTGGTAGCTCATACATGTAATCTCAGTTACTCAGGAGGCTGAGGCAGGAGAATCGCTTGAACCTGGGAGGAGGAAGTTGCAGTGAGCCAAGATCTTGCCACTGCACTCCAGCCTGGGCCACAAACCAGAGCAAGACTCCATCTCAACAATAATAATAATAGTAAAAAAGAGTTTAGGCTCTGGTATGTGGCTTGTGGCTGCCTGAGTTTGCTGTTTCCTTGTGCAATTTGCTAGCTGTGCTACCTTAAGCAAGTGATATCACCTTGCTAGAATTTTTACCTTCAATATGGGGCGCCCTACTCACAAGCTGGGGTGCAGGGATTTTTAAACAAATAAGATGAACAGAAGAAGCATCCTCTCAGGAAGAACCTGAGGCGGGAGGTGCCGCTGGAGAAGATTTATAATTTTTCCGGACTAAAAGAATTTCAGATGCTTCTCTCAAAACCCAAGAAAACCAAGTAAAAATTAATGTTTTTCAAATATGAAAGTTCAAAACAGGGACCAGACATAAAGTATTGCTCTGAGACAGGTCTGAAACAATTTATGAGTTAATTTTTCCAAGGTTAAGGATATGCCCAGAAGGAAAAATACGGAATCACAGACACAGTCTGTGTGGTCTGTGCCTTTCTCCAAAGATGACGCCCAGGACTTCACTATTTAAAGGGGAAAAGCCGCTGGAGGGGAAAGAGGGAGGGTCTGGAAATCTACAAGTTGCAAAGGAAAAGGAGTAGGTAGGTGAATAGTCAATTATGGATTTGTCTCACAATGAGTAAATCAGTGTTTACATAAGATAAGGTGAAAGCAGAGTAGCTGCCTGTGGAGATATTTAACATTTTATCTGTAGCTATCTGTTTAGGAACAAAAGGAAAGGCAGTTTCATGTATGACTCAGCTTTTAGCTTTTTTTTTTTTTCCTTCTGGCAGAGTGAATTGAGGTCCTGAGTTTTAATTTTCCTTTCACAGTATTAACTAGGGCCATGACCCAACCCCTCTCTGAGGCAGTTTCTCCCACCACTATGGGGACATGTCCTGGATGGATGTGACATTCTGAGGGAGTTTGACTCTAGCTCCCCCAAGGACGGAAGGAGCTGGACTTTTTTTTTTTGAGACGGAGTCTCGCTCTGTCGCCCAGGCTGGAGCGCAGTGGCGCGATCTCGGCTCACTGCAAGCTCCGTCTCCCGGGTTCACGCCATTCTCTTGCCTCAGCCTCCCGAGTAGCTGGGACTACAGGTGGCCGCCACCACGTCCAACTACTTTTTTTGTATTTTTTAAGTAGAGACGGAGTTTCACCGTGTTAGCCAGGATGGTCTCGACCTCCTGACCTTGTGATCCGCCCGCCTCGGCCTCCCAAAGTGCTGGGATTACAGGCGTGAGCCACTGCGCCCGGCCGGAGCTGGACTTCTTAGTTCCCTTCTCTCTACTCATCCCCACCAACCTCCCCCTTGGCCACTGTGGAGAATCTTCCTCCCCACACACATGTGCACACAGAGGTACTAAGGAAGTCCTAGTTTGTAAGTGAGCAGGGACCTTGGAATAAGTCCTTTCCTAAGGTAGGGTCTTAAGTTGGTATCTCCCCAGGAGACTGAATGCCTAGAGGGAGGGCGAGGAGACAGCTACAGGCAAGTTGCAATATTTTCTCTACATATCCTGCCTGGAACCAAGATGCCCAGGAAATAGCCGGGCGTGGTGGCTCATACCTGTAATACCCGCACTTTGGGAGGCCAGGGTGGGCTGATCACGAGGCCAGGAATTCAAGACCAGCCTGGCCAACATGGTGAAACCCCGTCTCTACTAATACAAAAATTAGCCAGGCGTGGTGGCGCGTGCCTGTAGTCCCAGCTACTCAAAAGGCTGAGGCAGGAGAATCGCTTGAACCTGGGAGGAGGCGGAGGTTGCGGTGAGCCAAGACTGCGCCACTGAGGAAAAAAAAAAAAAAAAAAAAAAAAAATTCAAAGGCCCAGGAAAGAACTTCTGGACTTAGAAAGTGGCTGGAGTTTTGTATTTTTTGTATTTTTAGTTGGGATGGGGTTATCACCATGCTGGCCAGGCTGCTCAAACTCCTGACCTCAGGTGATCCACCTACCTCAGCCTCCCAAAGTGCTGGGATTACAGGTGTGAGCCACCATACCAGGCCAGGGTTCTGCTTTCTATGACCCACCTTAGGGAAGAGGCATTCTAGTATCTATGGCTAGCCCGGGGGGAGAATGGCATTGAGAGACAGGAGGGCAGGAGAAGGTCAGAGAAAAACTTTTGCTTCTGAGGCCTTCTCTTGGGGGCACTGTTTTCTGAGCCACAATAGGGACATTCAGTGTTTGTATGGAGCTAATTCCTTCTTCTCCTCTCCATGGAATTAAACACCTGACTAAGGCCGGATGCTATGGCTCATGCCTGTAATCCCAGCTCTTTAAGAGGCTGAGACAGGTGGATCACTTGAGCTAAGGAGTTCGAGACCAGTCTGGGCAACATAATGAGACCCTGTCTCTACAAAAAATACAAACATTAGCTGGGCGTGGTGGCATGCACGGATAGTTCCAGCTACTCAGGAGGCTGAGGTGGGAGGATTGCTTGAGCCTGGGAGGTTGAGGCTGCAGTGAGTTGTGATCGCACCACTGCACTCCAGCCTGGGTAACAGAGTGAAACTCTGTCTCAAAAAAAAAAAGAAAAAAGAAAAAAAACCACACATACACACACACCCCACCTGACTATTCTTCTCAAAGCCAAAGGGGAAAGAGGGAGGGCAAAGAACATTTCTTTTTTTTGTTGAGACAGAGTCTCGCTCTGTCACCCAGGCTGGAGTGCAGTGGCAGGATCTTGACTCACCACAACCTCCGCCTCCCGGGTTCAAGTGATTCTCCTCGCTTTAGCCTCCTGAGTAGCTGGGATTACAGGCACAAGCAACTAAGCCCGGCTAATTTTTGTATTTTTGGTAGAGACAGGGTTTCACCATATTGGTCAGGCTGGTCTCGAACTCCTAACCTCAGGTGATCCACCTGCCTTGGCCCCCCGAAGTGCTGGGATTGCAGGCATGAGCCACTGCACCCAGCAGAACCTTTCTTTTAAAGATGGTACTGTTGGCCTGGAGAGGTGGCTCACACCTGTAATCCCAGGATTTTGGGAGGCCAAGGCAGGTGGATCACCTGAGGTCAGGAGTTCGAGACCAGCCTGACCAACATGGCAAAACTCTGTCTCTACTGAAAATATGAAAAGTAGCTGGGCATGGTGGCGTGCACCTGTAATCCCAGTCACTCGGGTGGCTGGGGCAGGAGAATCGCTTGAACCCAGGAGTCGGAGGTTGCAGTGAGCCACGGTAGTGCCATTGCACTCCGGCCTTGGGGACAAGAGCAAAACTCCACCTCAAAAATAAATAAATAAATAAAGTAGTGTCGCAAGAATGAAGACTGACACATTATCCTCCCACTAGATGACTGGTCAGGAGAAAGGAGAGACTTCAGTGGAAACAGAAGAGTATAGAATGGCCAGAAAGAGAAGGTGCAGGGATGATCACCTCGCACAGGTGCAGAACATGCCTGCTGCCTATGAGTCTACAGGCTGAGCTGGGCTAGCAGAGGTAGATGAACTTGGGGCAAAGGGTAAAAAGAATGGTCTCCTGATGCAATGGGGTGGAGGCAGCTTGACCAGGCATAACCATCTTCCCAAGGGACCCCCGCCTCCAAGCTAGCGGGCTGCTTGGGATGAGTCCCTCCTCAGCAGGAGCCCATTGGGGCCACCACGTATCCATACCAAACCTATAGATGACAAGCCAGGCCAGCGTAAATGGCCAAGGGAAGAGACCAAAACTACGCCGTGGCCAGTCACGTAAAGGGCTATCTGTGCTTCTTCTCTATCCTTCCTACCCTCTTGTCAAAAATCTGTGTAAACAGAGAAAGAAGAATGTGGGAATGAGCCGCTCCCTCCAGCCTTAAAGGCATCAGTCAAGGCTGTGCTGGGAGGAGGTGGAGCTTGGTAGACTCTGACTTGACTATGAGATGAACTTTGACATTTGAACGGTTCCAAGTTTTACCAACTGAAATGAATGGCTTCAATGTCAGGGAGTGACTGAAAAGTTAGGGAATCCAACTGAGATAGTGTGAGGGCAACCTATCCCCTAGTGAGGAAGAAGCTGTTAGACCCAGCTGAATTGGTAGCTGTTCTTGGAAAAAACCTTTTCTGTTTCTAGCTTAGGGAAAACGTCTGTCCTCCACGTTCCTCACTACCCCAGGGAAGATTATCTCCTTCACTTAAACTGGTAAATCTGTGGCTCTGAGATTTGGCTCTGAAATCTCTGACTTTAATTCATCTAATAAAGGTCACACCTCTGCCAACAGCAGTGCCCAGACTGGAGCCTGATCAGTCCTCCTCCTACTAGGGGAGACTGAAGCATGGTGCGTACCAGGCAGCCACATGGGGAGTCCTCACTGGGAAATGGAAGCCTGGGGGAACCCTAGGTAAAGGTGGCCTGCCTGATGCAGGACTTACAATGTGAGCTGGTTTTTTTCTACCTTGGGAAGAGAAGAGGAAAACCTTCTTTTGCTAATGTTATTGGTGGAGACCATCCCAGGTTCTTGGCATTTTGAACAAAGACTTGACCAGCTGGTGGCTGTGTGGCCTAAAGGATAAGGCATCTGACTTTGGATCAGAAGATTGCAGGTTTGAGCCACTGCCGTGGTCATGGAGGGGTTATTTTTACCTTTTGCTGGGCGTGGTGTCTCATGCCTGTAAATCCCAGCGCTTTGGGAGGCCGAGGAGGGCTGATCGAGGCCAGGAGTTCGAGGTTGGGAGTTCGAGGCCAGCCTGGCCAACATGGAGAAATTCCATCTCCACTAAAAATACAAATTAGCCGAGCATGGTGGCGCATGCCTATAATCCCAGCTACACAGGAGGCTGAGGCAGGAGAAAAAAAAAAAAAAAAAGATGTAATTATTGGCCGGGTGCGGTGGCTCTCACCTGTAATCCCAGCGCTTTCAGAGGCGAAGGCAGGCAGATCACCCGAGGGAGGTCAAGAGTCTGAGACCAGCCTGGCCAACATGGTGAAACCCTGTTTCTACTAAAAATACAAAAAATTAGCTGGGGTAGTGGTGCATGCCCGTAATCCCAGCTACTCGGGAGGCTGAGGCAAGAGAATGGCTTGAACCCGAGAGGCAGAGTTTGCAGTGAGCCGAGATTGCACCACTGCACTCTATCCTGGGCAACAGAGCAAGACTCCATCTCCAAAAACAGGAAACAAAAGCAAACCTACAGAAAGATACATTACTTGTGGGATACTTCTTTAAAAACAAAAACAAAGGACAAAATTTTTTGAGAAAATTTCCTTTTTTATTCGAATATTTTAAAAACAACTGAATTGTATTAATTATTCACAAAAGGAATGACAATCCCCAAATTGGAGTGGATTTCTGGGTAGTTCAAGGAGGCACCTACATGTTTTTGACAGGTAATGACACTGCTAGTTAACAACTCTGGATGTAGATGGGCAAGACTGGATGGCCATGGGGAGAAAAGAAAGGTGGGGGGTGAAACTTTACAGAGAAAGCACCTGAGATGAAGGATAGGCAGCTTAGGTGTGTTTAAATAGCATTACTAAAGCTAAACATTAATCAGGAAGGACAAGCTTTTTTTCCTATCACCCAAGTAACACCTGGTTTGCTTTGTCTTACGTTTAAAAATATGTATTTGATCCCAGGAAGGATCTGAGTGATCCAAGTTGGACTAAACAGGAGGCAGTCTCTAGGAAATGCATATTTTTCAAGCAGGAGAATTTCTTTGCCTCTTTTTGTTCAGGATCCCATCATTATATATCTTCAATTAGTGGCAGTTTTTAATAAGAAATTAACTTGCAGAGAGAGAGAGAAATAGACAGGAAGGAAAGAAGGAAGGAAGGAACGGAGGGAGAGACAGAAGGAGGGAGGGAGAGAAGGAAGGAAGGAGATAAATCTGTGATGATGTTGGAATGTACATGTCTCAGTGAGCAGTGGCAGATGATCAGCCCTTTCTAAAGACTCCTTAAAGACACAAAATGGTAGGTAGCATTGATCTGACCTTCATACAGGGTAACCATACTTTGGGAAGCCCAAATTGAAATGATGTGATCACTGCCAATGAGTGTTGTGACTTCTAAGTGAGATGGCCCCCCAGACACAGCCACCAGAAGAAGCGTCTGAATTCTCAGAGCTGGTCTTCTCCAGAATATGTGAGAAATCATCAGAAGACATTGAAAACAAGAATGCCCATGCCCATTGACCCCTGGGCATTGCTAAGGCATTCTATTGGCTAGAGTCCCTGGTTTATGTTTCAAAATTCTCCAGTTCCAAGGATGGAGCAGATGTCTTACTGGTCTTCCCCAAGGAATGGATAGCCAGGACCTCATATCAATGTCAGAATGGGGCTGCACTGACCAGTCCTCTTCATCCTAAACTGTGGGCCATTTGGCCTGGGAAGTTTCTTATTGAAGGGTAAACCCATGTTACCACTGTGAAGTTCATCTCCCACAATTCCTATAATTGGGTTAGTACAGTTCTTGCTCATAGCTAGAGACCTAGTTGTGGCTCTGCCTCATTGGTTCTTCCATGAGGCCATAGGTGGCCTCAAGATCAAGACATCTGGCAGAATAGAAAGCTTCAGGGTGAGCCATATAAGCCCAGGTTCCGGGCAGCTTGGGAGATCCTGGGAGATTTCCTCCGGGGAAATGGATAGTAAGCTGGTTTGCCAGACCTGTGTGGGTTCTTTATGGAAAGAGGACATTGAGTGCTGAATTTTAAGCCAGATTCCACTGCCTTTGTTTGGGTATTGCCCACCTGGCATGGAAGCTGGGCAGCCTCTGGGATTCCGGTTGCTTGCTGAATCATCTGATTGGCTTCAAACAAGTGTGTGTCTCCTTCAGGAGGGAGCCTTTGGTCAGATCCCACAAGCTTGCCCCTGTGATGTACTTGATGACTGGTGTCCTGGGGGAAGGTTTGAACCAAATGATGCATCTCCAGGTGCGTGTGCCACGGAGACTCGGGGGCCTGAAGACAGCCCTGGGCAGCCTCCTCCAGCCTCCCGTCTACCTTGGAATCTGCCTCTTCCAGGGACAGTGAGCTCCTTCTCTCCTTGTTAATCCAAACAGCATTGACTATCGATTCCGCAGGAGCAGGCGCGTTTCCTCCTGAAAAGAGAAAGCACCAGCAGGGTCATCACTGGAAGGGACAGGGGCATCTCTCACTTAGGGGGTCTCATTACTTTCAAGCTGAAGGAAGGCCATCCCCAGAAGGTTCCTGGTACATTGCATGTGTGTACATGTGTACATACACAGGGTCTCACTTGCATGCTCACACACATGCCCTTTCACACCTCACCCATATATATTCACACACACACAATTATTCATTCGTTCAGCACATATTTATTGAGCACTTAATGTGGCCAGGCATTATTTATTCTAGGTCTTAGGAATACAGCAATGAACATTGAGACAAAACCCATACCTTCCTGGGTGTGTCCTAGTTGAGTAGAGAGACAAAAATGCATATTTATAATGCCTGGAAAATCTCAGGCATAACAGAGGGCCAAACACTGAAGTGAAGGTGGGAACTCTGGGAGGAGATAGGGAACTAGCATTTGGGGCTAAAAGAAAGGCAAGGAGCACACATAGACTCACACACATGTGGGTTCACATATGCTCACCAGTGGAAAACATTATTCTTAACTTACGGGGTTTTGTATTCTGGGATTCTTTTGTTTTGTTTTGTTTTTCTTTGTTTGGGATGGAGTCTCACTCCATTGCCCAGGCTGGAGTGCAGTGGTGCAACCTCCGCCTCCTGGGTTCAAGCGATTCTCCTGCCTCAGCCTCCCAAGTAGCTGGGATTACAGGCACCCGCCACCCTGTCTGACTAATTTTTGTATTTTTAGTAG
This sequence comes from Theropithecus gelada, assembly GCF_003255815.1. Taxonomy (NCBI): domain Eukaryota; kingdom Metazoa; phylum Chordata; class Mammalia; order Primates; family Cercopithecidae; genus Theropithecus; species Theropithecus gelada. The sequence continues at coordinate 30,939,895 of NC_037683.1, read as the reverse complement.
AGAAGTGATTTTCACCATGTTGGCCAGGCTGGTTTTGAACCCCTGGCCTCAAGTGATCTGCCCGCTTTAGCCTCCCAAAGTGTTGGGATTACAGGCGTGAGCCACTGCACTGGGCTGTGTCCTGGGATTCTGATAGTGGGTTTACAACCCAAGGCAGAAGAGGGAGGAGTTGTGTTTTGAAGCAGCTCCTTTTAGAGAACCAATCATTATCCTTCTAGTCCACAGGCACTGCTCTGGGAAGACATCTGCAGCATTTACTGCTCCTCAGAACTGGCTTTAGGTGGAAGAGGCAGACCAATGTCTCTTTTTTTTCCTTGGGGACTTTTTTTTAAACCACCTAGTGAAATATGATAGTTCATTGTTAACTCTTGGTGGCAGTGACAGGAGTTGGAATGACTGAAAGGCATTTGCCTTATAGAAAGCAGGTGTGTGACCAGTCTGGAGCTCCTCAGAGGTGTCATTTAGGTTCACTTGTCTGTCCCATCACCTGTTATCACAGAAGACCCTGGAGGTGACAATCTGCAGAGCAAGAGTGGGGAGACGATGTCGGAAGAATAAAGTCAGAAGGAAGCCCCTGAGCTCCAATTCCAGGGATCCAAAAGAAACAGAAGACCAGCTGCAGCCATCTCAGCCAACAACTACTGTCCTGTCAACATTAACTCTAGTGTGAGGCTCTCAAGATTTGTTTCGGCTTTGTAACTGCATTAGTTCCTTAGTATTATTTTCCAGCATGAAATGAAGGAAACACTTTTGTTTTGTTTTATTTTATTTTATTTTATTTTTGAGACAGAGTCTTGCTCTGTTGCCCAGGCTGAAGTGCAGTGGCGCGATCTCGGCTCACTACAACCTCCGCCCTCCGCCTCCCGGGTTCAAGCGATTCTCCTGCCTCAGCCTCCTGAGTAGCTGGGTCTACAGGTGCCCACCACCACACCTGGCTAATTTTTTTTTTTTAATTTTTATTTTTAGTAGAGACGAGGTTTCACTGTGTTAGCCAGGATGGTCTCGATCTCCTGACCTTGTGATCCACCTGCCTCAGCCTCCCAAAGTGCTTGGATTGCAGGCATGAGTCGCTGTGCCCGGCAGAAGGAAACTTTTATAAATATCCAACCTGTTATGTACTTATTTGAGAACAAGGAAGGAGGGAGACACAATGAGAGAACCTAGAAACTGGTATCCTCTCCCATCACAAGTTTAGAAGGAAAGGACTGAAGGTGGACAGTCTTGTTCAACTGTCAGTCCCAGCCTGCGGTTCAGAGGAAAGGAAAGAGAGTTTGGCTGGGAGGTACACAGGGATCCCACCCCAAAGCAGCCTCTGCTGAGAATCACCATGAGCCTTCTGTGGCAGTACCCTCCACATCTTGGGATGGTGCCTGCTCTTCACTGTACAAGAGAAAGAGAATTAGGGTAATTGCCTGAAGAGTACAGGGAAATTTTGTATCATATTTTTTATCTGTTTTGTTTTGGTTTTGGTCAGTTAGGGACTGGCGATGAAGGAAATGTACTCGTTATCTATAATACTTTCTTCATTCTTCATCCTTGATTCACTTTGCTAAGAGATACAAATTGGAGAAGGGATATTTTTGAGCCCATCCTTGATTTATCTCTTCAGTGGGGATAGAGGAAGTGGGTGGAGAGAATAGCAAAGAGAGGGGTAGGGAGACTCAGGGAGGAAAGAAGAATCAAAATTCATCTTAACTGCCTGAGACCTTTGGTGGAGCTGCTCTCATCAACCCAGAGTCAGGCAGACATGAGGTCTGGTCCTGAGTTCACCACTGACTCACTAGGAGACCCTAGGCCTCCATTTCCTCATCTATAAAATGGAGATCTTAAAAAGGGAGCTACCTTACAGGGCTGCTAGGAATGTTCAATGAAATGTAATATAAAACATCCAACCCAGATATAAGTCCCGACCCTAATCCCTTTTTCTACATAAGGCGAGTCACACAGTGTCTGACTGCGACAAAAGCATATTCCTTTTGGACATCAATCACTGGGGGTAATTGGGGTGCCACAGACTTCTGAAAGTAGCTCAAGTTCCCCTGGGAACTTACGTTGCATCAGGGAAGGCACACTGCTACTTGTAACTGAATTTCCAGAACCTGGATCCATCGCATAATGCTAAGACGGGGTGAAGAAAGCTAATTTTGGAGCCCTTCCTTTCATCGATCAGCTCCTAGAATTTCTGAGCTTCTAAATGCAAACCAATGTCTTGAGACATTGACTTCTAGCTTTCGCAGGAGCCCAATCTCAATGCTCACTCTGTCTTCCTGGGTCTCTCTGCTGCAATAGGCACTGAGGATCATGGTCCTCTAAAATCCCTCTACCAACTTGGCTTCATGACATTAATTGCTCTTGATTTTCTTCTACCACTTAAAATATGTTTAATTGTGGTAAAATATATAGAGCATAAAATGTACCATCTTAACCATTTTTAAGTGTACAGTTTAGTAGTGTTCAGTACATTCACGTTATTGTGGAGCCAATCTCCAGAACTCTTCAGCTTCCCTAACTGACACTCTATAAGCATTAAACAATAGCGCCCCACTTCCCCGTGCCCCAGCCTCTGGCAACCACCATTCTGCTTTCTTTCTGTCTCTCTATATATGACTACTCCCATTTACTCATGTAAATAGGATTATACAGTATTTGTCTTTTTGGTACTGACTGACTTTACTCAGCATAATGTCCTCAAGTTTTATCCATGTTGTAGTGTATGGCAGAATTTCTTTCCTTTTTATGGCTGAATGATATCCCTCTCCTCAAATTTTGACTGCTCTCTCCATCTTCCCTGGCTTCATTTCTTCCTCTTGTTTCTTAAATATTTGAGTATTCCAGAACTCTAACTTTCATCCCAGTTTCTTATTAATTTACACATGGATTTGCCACAATTTTATCCATGCCCATGGCTTCAGCTACCATCTATAGATG
>NC_037683.1:30532692-30636897 GCF_003255815.1 Theropithecus gelada | reverse complement strand
CCCCTGCTTTCTTTTGGCCCTTGTTTGGTATTTTTTTTTTTTTTTTTTTTTTTTTTTTTTTTTTGAGACGGAGTCTTTGCTGTGTCGCCCAGGCTGGAGTGCAGTGGCACGAACTCGGCTCACTACAAGCTCCGCCTCCTGGGTTTAGGCCATTCTCCTGCCTCAGCCTCCCGAGTAGCTGGGACTACAGACGCCCGCCACCTCGCCCGGCTACTTTTTTGTACTTTTAGTAGAGACGGGGTTTCACCGTGTTAGCCAGGATGGTCTCGATCTCCTGACCTTGTGATCCGCCCGTCTCGGCCTCCCAAAGTGCTGGGATTACAGGCGTGAGCCACCGCGCCCGGCTAATTTTTGTATTTTTAGTAGAGACGGGGTTTCACCATGTTGGCCACGTTGGTCTTGAACTCCTGACCTCAGGTTATCTGCCCACCTTGGCCTCCCAAAGTCCTGGGATTACAGATGTGAGTCACTGTGCCCAGCCTGAGTCACTTTATTAGTCTCTTATTTGATTTGAAGTTTCATGTCCTACTTATGCAAATCAGTTGGGCATTCCGGGTTGCTTTGCCCACTAGTAGAAAACAAGAGATTTAATATTTATACAGTAACATAGAAATAGTAGATTCAACAACCCCATTAAATTAAGGCTTTCTTTGATAAACAACTGATTTTCTCAAAGTCCTTTAAGATGTCCTACAAAGCAACTAGGCAATGGGTAAGTCTGCTACAACATTGGGATTTTAATTAAGAAATTACTTAATTTGCATTTTTTGTTGTTCTCTGGGTTTTACTGAAACCTTTAAAATAAACTTCAGTTGTATTTGCTTAGTTGTTTTCTACTTTCTTATGATTTTTTATAATTTTGTCAAGTATTTAAGAACTGAGTCTGAATATATAGATCTACAGTAGAGATGCTGATAAAATGCATGGTTTCTGCCTCTAGAACAACATAAGCTTGGAGACTCAAGAAATTCATTAGAACCCTGCTAGGTACAACACCTAGTGCAGGTTCAACAAATGCCCATGGAATACTGAATTAGGAAAACCCTCATGGATAGGAAAGTTTAATAACGTTAACTTATAATTATCCTAGCATTAAAACATGTTAACTTATATAATTATTGATTCTCCTTAGACAGTTTTTATTTGCCTTTTCTCTTTTATCCTATTAAAAAGCTTTTTAAAATAAAAAAGAATTCAGTGCTACTATGCTGACGACAAAGTCCTTGTCACCTCACCTGAGTTGTCTGAGAATTGAGGCTCATCCCAGCTTGCAGCATACACCTTCTCTGAGACCTGGATGGGAGGTGGAGATCTGCACCAGTCTATGACAGGTGGTTCTACATCTAAAGAACGTGAAATCAAAGAAGTTACAACTGATATTCATAAATGATGAGGAGGTTTTCAAAAGAGAACTGAAGTCAGTTTGTGCTGGCAGACAGCCTTGAGCTTGTAAGAAACAAGGCTGACCCTGTGGCTCCTTTGATGTCTTTTCCCTGATCTCCAACATCAAAGGAAAGAGCTGCTTTTGCTATACTGCCCCCTATCTGTTGAAGAAAAAAATGCCACCTTCCTAAAATTATCTTGGGCACAAGTGTGTGAAAGACAATTCCTGACGTGGTGGGCATTTAAATTGTGAGTTCTGTCCACAGTCATTGAGCTGACCCACCTGGAAGGGAAGAGAACCATTCCAGACAAGCTGAAGGAATGAAATGACCACACCTGTCATTCCCATGATGTTCCTCTTATCTGAAGGGTCAAGACAAGGGCTAATAGATGGCTAAATGGAAGGACCATGGGCCAGAGATCCGAGTCATGTTGCAAAATAAGCATGATGTCAGTGTGGGTGGGCTACTGCTGGGAGGCCAGGAGATTATTTCCAGAGGTGGAACATTGGAGCTAAAGATTTCTAAGGTTGACAAATTCTAGGTGAAGACAAAGAACAAAGTGGGAACCTGGAAGTGGGGAAAGGAGACAGAGGATGAAAACCATGGTAGAAGTTAAAGCACTGGGAGTCTGTGTTGTTGAGCACTGGAACCCAGGCTGAAGGGTGGATGTGAGGTGGGGTGAGTGAGCCAGGTTTCAAAGCCATGATTGAATGTGGTGGAGTTTTTAGGATGTCAATAAAGAACAATAAAGTGGGTGTATAATCTAGGCAAGACCATTGAGGACATAGGCATGGGCAAAGATTTTATGACAAAAACATCAAAACCAATTGCAACAAAAGCAAAAATTGACCAATGGGATCTAATTAAACCAAAGAGCTTCTGCACAGCAAAATAAACTATTATCAGACTGAACAGACAACCTACAGAATGGGAGAACATTTTTGCAATCTATCCATCTGATGAATATCTAACATCCAGAATCTATAAGGAACTTACATTTACAAGAAAAAAACAACCCCCATTAAAAAGTGGGCAAAGGGCATGAACAGACACTTCTTAAAAAAAGACATTTATGCAGCCAACAAACATATGAAAAAAAGCTCAACATCACTGATCAATAGAGAAATGCAAATCAAAACCACACTGAGATACCATCTCACGTCAGTTGGAATGGCAATTATTAAACAGTCAAGAAACAACAGATGCTAACAAGACTGTGGAGAAATAAGAACGCTTGTACACTGTTGGTAGGAATGTAAATTAGTTCAACCGTTGTGGATGACAGTGTGGTGACTCCTCAAAGACCTAGAACAAGAAATACCATTTGAACCAGCAATCCCATTACTGGGTATATACCCAAAGGAATATAAATCCTTCTATTACAAAGATACATGCACGTGTATGTTCATTACAGCACTACTCACAATAGCAAAGACATGGAATCAACCCAAATGCCCTCCAATGATAAACTGGATAAAGAAATTGTGGTACATACACACCATGGAATACTATGCAGTCATAAAAAGGAACAAGATCAGGTCCTTTGCAGAGACATGGATGGAGATGGAAGCCATTATCCTCAGCAAACTAACGCAGGAAAAAAACCAAACACCGTATGTTCTCACTTATAAGTGGGAGTTCAACAATGAGAACACTTGGACACAGAGAGGGGAACAACACACACTGGGGCCTTTCAGGGGTTGGAGGAGAAGGGGAGCATCAGGATAAACAGCTAATGCATGCGGGGCTCAATACCTAGGTGATGGGTTGATAGGTACAGCAAACCAACATGGCACACATTTACCTATGTAACAAACTTGCACATCCTGCACTTGTATCCTGACTTAAAATTAAATTAAATTAAAAAGGAGGGTGTATAGGAAATAATTTTATTTTAATTTAATTATGCATTTTATACATCTGAAATGTTCTTATTACATGTCTTTGAGGTTTGAGGGAGATAGCAAAAACATCATTTTTCTAATTTTGTAGGTGAGGAATGTTAGACGAGGCAAACTTAAGAAACTTGCTTGAGGTCAGTAAGCTATTAAATTGTAGCCACAAGCATTAAGACCAAGTATTCCTATCCAAGAAACATGCAAATACATACTCTGAAATTAACTGAACTGCACCTGTGAGAATATATGGATTCCCATTTTCAGCTAAGTCTCGTGAACATATGTTCAATTTTTGTCTTTTCCTTATGTTTGTTATTTCATTAGTGCAGACCTTAGGTTTATTACTTTACTACACTGTACACTCCGTAGACCAGTGATGCAGTCCCTTTTGTTCAGATCTCCACTAGATAGCACAGCATCTGTTCTATAACAGGTGCTCAAAACAAGTTGCTGAATAAAGGATAAAGCAATGCTCATAGCAGGTCAGTGTACTTTGAGAATGCTGAATCAAGTCAATTCATAGCTAAATTTACAAATCCGGTAGTATTTACTATTTTGCCAAAAGAAATGACAATTAAATATTCAAAGATTTTCTGAGCATATCTGATTTTATTCAGATGTTTTAAAGTTAAATCACAGGTGCAAGAGGGCGGTAAGGCTCGGTCAATCACTTTCAAAAGAATTGGAGGTGCCAGCAGATGTACTGTCTCCAAAGGAGAGGGACAGCCCACTTCAAAGCAAGTGAGACAGCACTCTGTGGCAGCCAAGGAGAAGCATTCCTGGCTTGCGTCTCATTTATCAGGGTGACACCAACACCCTGGAGAAAATAAGAAAAATGTAAGCTTTGGTGTATTTTCTTTCTCTCTCTGTCTCTCTGTCCCTTTCTGTCTGTTTCTGTCTGTGTGTCTCTCTCTCTTTCTCTCTCTCTCCCTCTCCCTCCCTATATCCCTCTCTGCTTCTGCTTCCATCTTCCCCTGCTTCATCTTCCTTCTCCTTCTTTCTCTTTCTCTCTCTCTCTTTTTTTTTTTTAGATGGAGTCTCTCTCTGTCCCCCAGGCTGGAGAGCAGTGGCGTGATCTTGGCTTACTGCAACCTCCGTCTCCCGGATTCAAGCAATTCTCCTGCTTCATTCTCCCAAATAGCTGAGAATACAGTCATGTGTCACCACACCCAGCTGATTTTCGTACTTTTAGTAGAGACAGGGTTTCAACATGTTGGCCAGGCTGGTCTCGAATTCCTGACCTCAGGTGATTCATCTGCCTCGGCCTCCCAATGTCCTGTGATTACAGGTGTGAGCCACCACGCCTGGACCTTCTCTCTCTCTCTCTCTCTTTTTGAGATGGAGTTTTGCTCTTGTTGCCCAGGCTGGAGTGCAAGGGTGCGATCTTGGCTCACTGCAACCTCCGCCTGCTAAGTTTAAGCAATTCTCCTGCCTCAGTCTCCCAAGTAGCTGGGATTACAGTCATGTGCCACCACACCTGGCTAATTTTGTATTTTTAGTAGAGATGGGGGTCTCTCCACATTGGTCAGGCTGGTCTGGAACTCCCCACCTCAGGTGATCTGCCTGCCTCGGCCTCCCAGAGTGCTGGTATTACAGGGTGAGCCACCACGCCCGGCCCTCTCTCTTTTATAATTTGGGAATTCAGTTAAAGTCTAGTAGCCACTCGAGTACACATTTCACATTTCACTATGTTGACTCTTCATTATGAAAAATTAAAACTTGGCAAACTTTTGACCACATTTCCAAGTCTAAAATCACTGTGTCATATTTTTGAGAATCCAACATATTTTTCATGCAAATGGAAATGCTCATGTTTAAAACAACATGGAAAAAGGAATTTTTAAAAACTAAGCCTTGTGAAATAGTCGGATTTTTACTGGATTTCTTTCATCTACTTTTACCAAAACCTGTAATGTATAGGGTAAGGAACCAGTTTAATATATGTTAGTTATTTCAATAAGTTATGTAACATTTTTAAAACAAAATGAATTTAACATAATGAATTTTAAAATAAACATAAGAAAAATAGACCTGAGATAAATATTGCAAAATGTCGGTATGTTGTTATCTAGCTTTCACGCAGAGCTTAAAGTATGGCAGGCACTAGATCAAGTGGTTTATATATTATCACAAATTTAAAATCTTACAATGAGGTAATACATTCGTTAATTTTATTTTTGGATAAAGAAATTGAGGTATGGAGCAGCAACACTTGACTTCAAGTGGTGCAGATGAACACGAACCTAAGCAGCTTGGGTTCAGAGTCCATGCTCTTGCCCACTACAGATTGCTACGTAGCCTACCTCTCCATGTATTTTGTTTTGGTAATGCGCAGAAGACCAATTGAGAGATGATACAGTAAACCAGGCTCAAAAGATTTAAAAGGACTGATCTGCCATGGTGGCTCTGAGGATGGAGAGAATGGGACAAATTTCAGAGATATCAAGTAAGTGAAACCAATAGCACCTGATACCGTCTTGGATATTGGTGAGAGGGCAAGGAGTCAAGCATGACTTCCAATGTTTTTGCTTGGTAGCTAGGTGGTTGGTTGCATCCTTTTCTGAGCTAGGAAATAATTTGGGTGAGTTTGAAATGCCTGTGAGGCATTAATATGGAGAAAGTCCACGAGGCTTTCAGAGTCCTCCAGAAAAGAGATTTGAACTGGAAATAGGAATATGGGAGTTGTCAGTGAACAGAATCACTCAGGAAAACTGCAAAGAGAGAAAGAGAAGGCCAGGGCTGAAACCCTAGAGACGATCAACATTTGAGAATTAGCCTGAGGAAGAGAAACCCACAAAAGAAATAAAGAAGGTTAGATAAAAATAACGGAGGAAAAAAAAAAGATGGGAAAGACTAACATCAAAGAAGCTAAGGGAAGGAAAAAGTTTTGATAAGAAGTGTGTGGTTAATAATGTACAATGTAGCTGAGTGTAGTGGCTCACACCTATAATCCCAGCATTTTGGGAGGCCAAGGTGAGAGGATCACTTGAGGCCAGGTGTTTGAGACCAGCCTGGGAACACAGTGAGACCTCATCTCTACAAAAAAATAAAAAATAAAAAAATTAGCTGGGTGTGCTGGCACATGCCTGTAGTCCCAGCTATTTGGGAGGCTAAGGCAGGAGGATTGCTTGAGCCTAGGAGTTTGAGGCTGCAGTGAGCTATGATTGTGGCACAGCACTCACTCCAGCCTGGAGGACAGAGTGAGACCCTGTCGCTGAAAAAATTAAATAAATGTAAAATATGAGGAAAGATTATGTAAAATGAGGACCAAAAAGTACAGAGTAACACTAGAGATCACTGGTGACTTTGATGACAGTAGTTTACACGAGTGAAGGGGACAGAAGCCAGACTTGGGTGACTCAGAATAAATGGCAATTAAGCAGAAAGACATGGCAAGCATTGGGAACTTTCATGTGGGTTCATATGGGAAGAAATCAAAAAGAAGCGGTGATAGTTAAAGGGTATGTAGGTTTCAAACAGGGAGTGGTTTGAGCAAGTTTCAATGCCAGTTGGAAGAATCAGTGACAAGGGAGTTGTTGATCATAAAGGAGAAGTGGTCTCTGGGGTTCTGGATTGCTTTCACAAAACTGCCCAATGATTCGATGAAAACTTACTGTATTAGTCTGTTCTCATGCTGCTAACAAAGACATACCTGAGACTGGGTAATTTATCAAGGAAAGAGGTTTAATAGACTCACAGTTCCACATGGCTGGGGAGGCCTCACAATCATGGCAGAAAGCAAAGAAGGAGCAAAGCCACGTCTTGCACGGTGGCAGGCAAGAGAGCATGTGCAGGGGAACTCCCCTTTATAAAACCGTCAGATCTTGTGACAGTTATTCACTATCATGAGGACAGCATGGGAAAGACCCACTTCTATGATTCAATTACCTCCCACTGGGTCCTTCCTATGGCACATGGGAATTATGGGAGACACAATTCAAGATGACACTTGGATGGGGAAACAAGCAAACTATATCACTTACCAATAACCTTGATATGGAAAACGCAGCTGGCTTGGTTGCCGGATAGGTCAGTTGCTGTGTATACGATAGCAACATCTCCAATTGGGAAAAGGTAAGGTGGGGTGAAAGCTGGATGAACGTGGATTGACACCTTTTGGAGATACATAAATATTTTGAAAGTTAACGTCAAAAGTGCGTTTATTGTTTTTTGATTTATATATTATTAGTAATGTTAACAATGATACAATATTTCACATAGAGGAAAGGAAAAAGGCACAGTTTTCTGGCATATTTCTTTCCAGATTATCCTATTTAAATGATTTATAGAATTGGCACGCAACAAAATGTTGCTCCTTGTTTTTTAAATGTCTTTTATGTTTTAAAACGTCTTTTACATTCTTATGCAGTCTTTACAACTTAAAATGACTCTTAAATATTTCCATAATGTTCTATAGAATAAATATATGATAATTTAAGAAAAATCTGTTGAAGGACATTAGTTTGACCCAAACATTTCCATTGTAAACAGTTTTGAACAGATAATTTAAAAATATTTTTCTTCTTATTTTCTTTATTGATGCATAATAGATATACATAGTTTCAGGGTACATGATAATTTCACACATTCATATAATTTATGAAGATCAATCACTATACTTCAGATATCCATCACCTTAAATATTTATCTTTTCTTTATGCTGGAATCATTAAAATTCTTCCCTTCTAGTTATTTTGGAATATACAATCGATTATTGCAAACTATAGTCAACCTACTGATCTAAGTAAGACGAGGTCTTATGACTTCTATCAAAACATATATTCGTACCCATTAATTAACTTCTCTTATCTCTCCCTCCCCCACCTTTCTTGGCCTCTGATAACCACCAGTCTACTCTCTATCTTCATGAGATACACTTTTTTTTAGCTCTCACCTGAGATATTTGTCTTTCTGTGCTTGGCTTATTTTGCTTATTTATTATTTCCTTATAATAGAGTTCCATGAACAGAATTATTAAACCCAAATGTTAACATTTTATTAGTAGATAATATAAAATTTATTTCCAAATGAATGGTAACAATTCATATTCCCACTGTCAACCAGTGTCAAAGTTCCCCACATTTTCTGATGTATATTAAATATTATCAATTTTTGGTTAAGTCAAAAATTTGGCACCAGGTAATTGCTTTAATGAGCTGTTTCTTAATGCTATATGCTAAGATTATATTCTCAAGTTTGCATGTATTATATTTTTTACTTCCTGAATTGTATGTTTATTTTTTCATCCATTGAAAAATTAATAAATTTCTTCTTCACTGCAGTTTTAAAAATATTTCAAATAAGATTAGAAAGCTATTTATGAAATGATTTGATAAGCATCCAAATATATTTGATGGTAGCTTTTTAAATGATTTAAACTATAATTTGGAAATATATTTTCTGTGTGGTATGATTTGAGAGTATAACTTTACAACTTAAAAATCACTCACTGTATTTTTAAATTATCACCCTTTATGATATTTTAAAATCCATCTTTATGGAATAGTACGGCATCATTCTGTTTATTTTTATTTTATTAAATGTTTTGATTTCTGGTGGATCCAGTTGTTTCTTATTATTCTTTTTGATACTTTAATCTAGGTATTCTTCTACTTTCCATTGCAGAATCACTTTTCATGCTCAAAAATATGCTGAATGCCTTTGAAATATATTTATTCGATAAATATTTTGCTTTTTAATTTTTTTCTTTCAGAAAAGCTAGAACGAAACATTTTGTTTTTTAATCTACAAATATGGCATGTATTTCCATTTGATTTCATTATTTCACCTGCCAATGTTTTATATTTTCCTTTAGGGTGCCATTCACCCTTCTTTTTAAATAGAAACCTAAATATTTTATATTTTATCTTGCATTGTAAGTAGAATCCCTTTTTAACCTACTTAAGTAACCTATTACTATATATAGCATTACATATTTTATAGAATGGTGTGTGTGTGTGTGTGTGTGTGTGTGTGTGTGAATTTATCTGTATCTTGGTAGTCAAATAGTTATTTTGCTCCAGGAAATGCAAAGGGTAAGTTTAAAAGTCTCATTCAGGACACAGAGGAAAACTTAGAGTACAAATCATGGAATAGATAATAGACACACAGAACAGAAATTAGAGACATAACTTATGAATCATCAGTGTTCCTTAAGAAAACAGAATGAATGGAATAGGAAAAATGTTCTAAGATATAGAAGAAAACTTTGATTTGAAGAAAGCTATGACTCTGTACATAAAAAGGACTCTCGATGTACCAAAATTGATAAACAACAAGCATCACTTAAACAAATCTCAGATAACTTGATGTACAATTAAAAATTCTCACAGCATTCAGGAAGAAAAAAAAGGAGATTTTCAGAAAAAAAGATAGTAATCAGCCTATATTACCTTTCTCTTAGTCATTAAATGCTCATCTGGAAATAAAAGATGTTCTTGTACATGCAAAGGCTTAGTAAATATACGACCTGTTTATACTTTTTCTGAAAGAATGGATTTTGAACCTACCTGAACCTACCAAATGAGGTGAATCACAACAAATCCCTCATAAGAGAGAAAAGTCATGGTGTGAAGAACTGACAGCAAACACCAAAACTATGTAAACGCATACTCAGTATGAAAAATTGTGGTTGTTAGGGTTCATGTGTTATCAAAGGTTATGACTTTTTGAAGGGAATATGCATAATGTAAAAAACTATATTAATTAATCTATAATAAATTAGAATAAGAATCCCAGATTATATCAACAAACTATAAGCTGCTGAAAAGTTAAACTGATAATTTGCTCATTTTACTTGAGTGAAATGCAATAGACACTCTTATATTTTTGCCACAGATAATTGGGTAATGAAAGGCTTATGCATGTTTTTAAAACTTTATTTAAAAAGACTATATTGCTTCCACATATAATTGCAGCTACAGCCCTAAAGCTGAAGAGTATAAAGGGTAAGTAATCACATATTCTAAAGAGAGCTCCTAAGAATGGAAAAATTGCCAGGAGGCTGACACAGCAGTGGCTGGACTGGTCCTGTGCCCCTTGCACTTACCACCAGCCCACATTACAAGATATATCTATATCTATATCTATATCTATATCTATATCTATCTATATATCTATATATCTATATATAGAATATAGAATACACACACACACACACAAACACACATATATATGAAATAGGAGAATTCACTTGGGTAGAGTGTTGGGACATTTCCCCTGTCTTCTCCATGGGAGAAGGAATGGGGAGGAATACTGCCTTAAACCAAGTGGCTGGGCTTCAGACAACCACTCATAGAACATTGGCAGGGGGCAGGGAGTGCCTACAGAAAAGGGAGACCCGCATCCCATTCCCAGGCTGGATGCTTGCTGGGCAGTAGAAACCCATAGATTCACCCCAGTGTGAGGGGTGCTGGATGAGACCGACACCCACACCTTGGAGTTTCGGGGCATATATGAATGTTGACAGGTGGCTGCATCTCTCCTGGTGAATGCTGAAGTCAGGAGGCTTATTTGAGCAATATGGACAGACTGGGAGGAAGGCTGTTCTGAACATGGGTCAGCCTGCACTAACAGTTGTTGGCATGGTGAAGACACATAGGCTGAAAGGGGAGATGGCAGTGCTTGAGTCGTTCTGCCCTATACCCTGCTGTAGGGGTTTTGAGAGGTTGTGGGATGTATGACAGGGCCTGGAGCTAAGGGGAAGGGCAGAAGGGGTCCTGCCAGAATGCACCTTCATGGCAGGTAACTATAAGGGGTTGGGGAGGGGGTGGTGCTCCTACAGGGCCTCCTGCTGAATCTGCACATGGACTACATGAGAGAAACAATGGTTTTCTTTTTTTCTTTTTTTTTTTTTCCTTCTCACAGTGCATCAGCAATACAGAGAGTGCCACACAGCCTTAAACAAATGAAAGACTTTTGAAGCTTTCCTCAAAAACACTCCTTTCCCAGCTGTGTTTATTTCCTATTGTTTCCATAGCAAATTCCTTAAAACTTGGCAGCTTAAAACAAAAGAAATGGGCTAGGCACGCTGGCTCACACCTGTAATCCCAGCACTTTAGGAGGCCGAGGCAGGAGGATCACTAGATCAGGAGTTCAAGACCAGTTTGGCCAACATGGTGGAAACCCGTCTCTACTAAAAATACAAAAAATAGCCAGGTGGTGGCGCTTGCCTTGTAATCCCGGCTACTTGGGAGGCTGAGGTAGGAGAATCACTTGAACCTGGGAGGTGGAGGCTGCAGTGAGCCGAGATCACGCCACTGCATTCCAGCCTGGAGACAGAGTAAGACTCTGTCTCAAACAAACAAACAAAAAGCAAAAAACAAACAAACACAACAAAAATGTATTATCTTGTGGTCTTATAGGTTAGAGACACTAATGGATCTTACAGGGTTGAAATGAAAGTGTTAGTAGGGCTGAGTTCCTTTCTGGAGGCTCTGAGGGAGAATCTGTTTCCTTGCCTCTTCTAGCTTACAGAGGCTGTCTGCATGGTCCTCCTCCTCTAATTTCAAAGCCACTGATGGCAGATTGAGTCCTTCTCACTGCACATCTCTCAAATCCTTCTTCTGTTATAGCATCGCTCTGTAACCACAGCTGGGAAAAGTACTTCTCTTTTAAGGACTCATGTGATTAAGCTGGATTCACCTGGATAATCCACGATCATCCTCCCATCTCACAGTCCTTACTTTCATCACATCTACAAAGATCCTTTGCTATGTAAGGAAACATATTCATGGGTTCTAGGGATTATGACAAGGATATCTTTGAGGTAGCCATTTTTCTGTTTATCCCACCAGCCGTGACCCTAGAGAGGCCACAAACAGAGATGGGGAGGCATAGAAGGAGGAAAAGAATATCCATTGCTCCTCCGTTCTCAAGTCAGTCAGGCCACCTCTGAGCTGCAAGAGGAAAAAGCTTTGAAGTGGATACATGATTCAAGTTTTTATTTAGACAGCAAGACTCTTCTTTCTAATCCTTGAAAGTGGTTTTTAATTATGGAAAGAACTATTGCTATACCCTAGAGTAACCAAAGCTTGTGACTGTAGAAAAATAGTTATTTTTCCACTGGTGCCTATTCTAGTTCAGACTATTCAATATCAGTTACACAATTATAGTTTTGATTGCACTGTACATATAATTTAGCATCCTACTTTTCTACCAAGAAATTTCTCTTTTTGGAAATTTTCTGGGGGAATAATCAGAGACAAAAGACAAAGACTTAGTACAAGGATGTTCATGACAGCATCATAAGTTCTTTCTTTTTATTCTTTCTTACCCTGCTTTGAGTTCATGTTCTATTATTACAATAAATGTAGTGGGGCTTTTCCCCCAATTGTCTAAACTGCCTTGTTTCTCTGTCTTTTTTTCTTTCAAAACTCTACATTATAAAGAAACCCAATTATTTACTTTCTTCATGCCTGTGTTGGAGAGTCACATCAATGTCAGAGAAATTCACACAATAGTGCAGATTAATCTCTATAAGTTCATGATCACAAAACTCAAATGGACCCTCAATAGTAGCCAAATAATCCTAGTATATTTCTCTGGTTTGCTCACTCTCCTCCTCAGAATGAGTTTTTAAAAACTTCTCAGTTCTCCTAAAACTTCAAAACTCTCTCACTCCCTTTAGTTAAGCTTCAGGTCTGACCACTTTCTGAAGAGAAGCCATTCACAATGAATTGCCCTCTCTTTTCCTTGTATATTCAACTTCTTCATCTCAATTGGTTCTCTTCATTTCTATTTTTATTCTTTTAAGCACATTCAAGTTCTTCCCCCATGTGGTAGGCTGAATAACAGCCCCCACAAAGATCATCCATATTCTAATCCCTGGAACCTGTGAATACATTACCTTCCATGGCAAAAAGGACTTAGCAGACATGACTAAATTAAGAATCTTAAAATTAAGAGATTCTCCTGAATTATCCAGATGGGCTCAATGTAGTCTCAAGAGTCCTTATAAGGGGAAGGCAGGAGGGTCAGGGTGAAAAGAAAAAGATGTGGTGGAAATATCACACATGAGAGACTGCTCAACACACAAATCCCCTAAAGTACATTCAGCCCTAGAAATCACATTTGCTCTTTTCAAATCAGATTTAAAAGCTACCTTGATTGTAAGTATATTAAACACAATGATCAGAACAGTTATTTTTTCCATGTTGCGCTCTACATTCCCCCGGCACCAATGTATCCTGATTGGTACAACTTATATATATTTACAGATAACTGTAGAAATAACATAGTATTTAAGTGCATCTTAATGTATGTGAATACTAACCATGTACATATAAGAGGAAGTAAAATTCCTAAATGAACTATTTTTCTAACATCTGATGGATGATTATTTCAAGCTACTATACAAAGAAAATTAAAATACTGTGTTCTGAATAATGCTGGATTTAGACAAGCTTGAATAAGAAACACCAATGCTATCTCTTTCTGACTGAAAAATACACAATCATTTTGGACCCATATTTTAAAAGATAGTTTCATAAATAGGAATTATAGTTGCTTCTACATTTTTTCTTTTCTTCTCTTAAAGATCCTCAGAACCTAGTAAAGGGCAAAGAATTCTTAGTCAAGTAATCTTAGTAGCTACAATAATACAACAAATCCATAGAATGAAAAGTTTCTGGTTTTGAGGATTTTATCTGAGATTTCTAATTAAAAATTCAAGGTTGATCATTATTCTATCAGATGCAGCATTCACATTTATGAGTAGAATTTATACACAAAGAGTACTGTGATGGTTAATATTGAACATCAACTTGATTGGATTGAAGGATACAAAGTATTGTTCCTGGGTGTGTCTGTGAGGATGTTGCCAAAGATTAACATTTGAGTTGGAGGATTGGGAGAGGCAGACCCAGCCTCAGTCTGGGTAGGCACCATCTGATCAGCTGCCAGTTCAGCTAGAATAAAGCAGGCAGAGGAAAGCAAGAAGAGCAGACCCGCTGAGTCTTCTGGCCTTCATCTTTCTCCTGTGCTGGATACTTCCTGCCCTTGAACATTTGACTTCAAGTTCTTCAGCTTTTGGACTCTTGTACTTATACCAGTGGTTTGCCAGGGGTTCTTGGACCTTTGGCCACTAACTGAAGGCTGCACTATTGGCTTCCCCACTTTTGAGGTTTTGGGACTTGGACTGGCTTCCTTGCTCCTCAGCTTGCAGATGGCCTATTGTGGAACTTCACCTTGTGATGGTGTGAGTCAACAGTCCTTAATAAACTCCCTTTCATATATACCTCTATCCTATTAGTTCTGTCCCTATAGATAACTCTAATACAAGTATTATCATGAGCATATTAGTAAGTCTTCAACACACATATCTGTAGTATATTTAGAATTCATTTGAAAAAGGATGTACATCATTGTGCAAACCTTACCTTTTCACCAGAGTTGTCTTTAGCTGTTGGAATCTGCCAGGTAACATTGGCAGAATCTTGCTGTTCCAGAGTCTTAGCCTCTATGTCCTTAGGACAGGTGATTTGGGGAGCCTCCACATCTAACTCAGAAAATACACAAGTCGATTAATACACTGACATGTAGTCCTAGGTCATTTAAGGAAGAGGTAAAAATCTAGTTTATATTAATACATTGTGACACATTTGTACATCCCAGTTACTGATTGTTCAGAATCTGCACCTGCTTTCCTGATCATTTATCTCAGCATGGCTTACGAACCCAATCCTGAACTGGCACCTATTGACCTCGTAGCCTCATTTCTTCCTTTTCTCCTACTGGAACTCATTTTCCACGTTGAGTTACTGTCAGGCCATGGCCTTTCTTTTACTTGGGCCTTTGCCCATGTTCTTTTATTTGCGTGAATTAGTGCCTTCTTCTCTCTTTACCTGGATGTCTAGTACTTATCCTCGAACTCTCAGCTTAGACCCAGCTCCTCAGGAAGCTCTTGCTGATTCTCCAGGCCCTTTTCAGGTGCCCACTCCACAAGATCCTATAACCCTCTGGACTTCCCAACAATAAAACTCAACAAGCTATTTTGAAATGGAATTTTCTCCCCTAGTAGAATTTAAGTTATTTGAAGGTCAGGATGTCTTGCCCCACTGTCTTATAGGGTCCCTGGCATATAATAGGAGCTTGAGAAATATTTTTTGAACGAAATAATTTAAAAATGAATGTTGACTGTGACAGGTAGAAACTACACTTGAAAATGAGGCTGTCAAGTAGAATTAACTAGCAGAAACTGAAACGTACTGTCAAAGCAAACAACAAATTTAAGCCAATTATATTTTTTACTTCATACTATGGTGCTGAATTAGACGTGCTAACATTACACAGATGCACACCAGTCATGGTAGTGCTAAGTTTTTGTTATATGATAAAATACATCTTTTATTTTAATTTATGTTAAATTATGTCTTCTGTAACTTCTGGCTGAATATATCTGAATTGATTTCATTAAGTCTCATGTCTTCTTGTTTCTTCAAAATTTTATTCAATTTATATCTTCTTTTTCTCAAAGGGGCTTATACTTCAACAACGTTCTCCCACAGGAACACATAGTAGCATATTAGCTCTGAAAATATTTTTTTTAAGTATTTGATTTTTCATTCATGCTTAAACAATAGCTTGACTGGACCTGGAATCTAAAGTTCATATTTATTTGCTCTCCATATCCTGTACACATTGCTACATTTCCTTGTGGCATTTGAAGTTGTAAATGAGATACATAACGTGAATCTAATTCTTGTTTCTTTTGTGCAATTTCTTTCTTTCGCCAGGGAAAATTATTTAAGATTTTTCCATTAACTCTGGAACTCGGAAATTTCACTACGAGTAGTCAAAGTATGCCAACCCGATACTCAGGAGTTATTTGTGGTCTAAAGGATTAAGCCATTCTCTAGCTCAGAGAAATTTTCTTCTCTTGGTAGAAAAATTCTTCTCTATCTCTTCTCCTCTCTGCCTCTCTCCTTCTGGAACTCCTTAATAAATGGACATTGAGTTTTTTTTTTTTTTTTCCCTTCTGTCACTGGCATCCCTCAACTTCCATCTTTTTGGTTTGATCAGTTGGGAAATTCAAGTGCTTTCTTTGTTTACTCATTCAGTTCTCCATTGTGAGGAAACTCTCAATTTGGTCTTTTAAATTACCAACAGCAATCATTCCATTCATTTGCCCTTGTCCTTCTCTTAGAGATAGTCAGGACTTTTTTACTTCTAAGAACTCTTTTATGTTTTCGATAACTCTTTTTCTCATAGTGGTCTGCTCTTGTTGCAGAGAAAATGGCAATGTCCTCTTATGAATGGAATGTGATGCCAGGTTTCAAAGTGCTGATAGCTTTTTTTTGAAAATCAATTCCGTCTCACCTGTTTTATATAGACCAAGACTTTCCTAAAGATTTTAGTCTTATGGAAAACTTACCTGATTTTCAGTTCTACTATTTTCCTTATTTGTGTATTTCTTATGTCATTGTCTGGCATTTTGTAATTGGATTTTGTAAATCCACCACTTTGAATCAGAAATCCTCATAGTGGATATTGGGGTAGCACCTACCGTATTATCATGGGTTTGCAGCAAAAGTTGCAAAGAAGGATTGTCCTATACTGCACCTATATGGTATTATTAACACATTTGATTTTTAACCTGACCAGTGTAGAGACCTACCTTTACATACAGCTGTCTGAACTCCGACATTCCATTTTCCAGAAGTGGTACATCTCAGCATTTCTTTGATTCCAGATAAAATGAACCCTTGGCGGCAACTTACATAGCAGATTGTCCCAAATTTGGCTGGCTGCTTGCCACAGTTGTGGGGGGATATGATGACATCTTTGGGCGTCTGAAAGGTGGAGCAGTGGCGCTCTACAGTAGGGAAATGAGAGAGAATGTTACTCGTGTTCCCACAAATTGGAAATGCCACAGATTCTTTTTTACCCAAGAAAAATACAATTATGCTGCTCTGGGATTTATGTAAATTGCTAAATGATAACTATATATGACACTGAATGTATAATGTATTGTAAATAATGCTAACCTATACCTCTTTAGTTATCTTTTACTATTTTTGCCAGTGCATCAAAACTTTCAAAAACTTCTGATATTTTAATTAACACTGATTGTGACTTTTATCATTTGCTTGGAGCACATTCATTTGGTTTGCAGAATATTATTTTATGGCTTAGAAGTAGAAAGTCATAAATTGAATTCTATATTTCATGGTTTAAGTGATATATTCAGCAATCTCTATTTTATGAGCTTTTTGGTGCTATTTTTAAGCAAGCATATAATGAGAAAAGTTTCTAATAGCCTTCCTAAAATCACTGTGTTGTATTTAGGGCCTTGACCTTGAATGCTATATTTAGCACAGAAAAAGAATAGCAGATGAATTAGGCAGAATGCAGATAGAATGAAAAATCAAGGCTAGGACTTAATACAGGGAGTGTATGTGAGGGGGGCAGCACGTGCACACACCCATACGCACATTTGTTTTTTGTAGTAGAGAATCTACTGGCAGCGTTACTCACATCTTTAGTCTGTATTTTCCATGTTATTAGAATAGTTGAATAAATGGCTAACATTTATTCACTACCTACTATGTGCCAGGCATTATTCTAAGCACTTTGCATGTATTGACTTATTTAATTATATGTTGTAAGAAGTATTCCAACTTACACACAAAAACTGAGCACACTAGTAACTTTCCTAAGGTCACCACGCAAGTAAGTGGCAAAACTTACTTGCTACTAAACACTCCACTATCATACCTCCCCCGTGAAATAATTTCCTTCCGAACTGTGCCAGCAAAAGCCATTTTTTCCTGAGAAATGGTTTGTCTCTTTATTTCTGCACAGTGTGAACTGCATGCCTGCCCAGAGCTCCTAGTCTACTTTGATCAACAGGAAAATCAAAGCCAAGTTTGTGGTTCGAATATAATGACAATGTGAGACTCAGTATCCTTTATTTAGGGCCGGCCCTATATAAAGCAAGAAAATTATCCTTTTGGCTGTCAAAGTTGTTGAAGATTTTATTCTTTTTTTATTGCTTGTTTATGGTACTTTTCAGTGAACACGTCTTAAACTTTTATATAGTCTAATCTACTGAGTTTTTTTCTTTTTGAAGTATTTCCATTGCTTTTATGCTTAGTAAGTTCTGAGATTGGTCAGCATTCACTTACATATGTTAAATAGATTCTCTTCTAGGTTTTAATGGTTTTACTTTTACTTTATCTTTTAAAATCTATGAAGATATTTTTTCAGTGTTCAGTGTGAATTGAAAACATACAGAAAACTTTATTTTATTCTGTTTTTCACAAGGAGCTAGTCAATTTTCCCTTATGATCAGTTAAAGAAATCATTTTTTCCCTCAACTGACCTGTGATGCTTCCTTAATTGTGATCTGTATGGTAATCCTTGCATATTCTTAATCTTTGCAGATTAAAAAAGATTTGAAAACCTGCTAGAGCTACTTTCTATTTACTATTCCTATTAATCTTCCTTTTCAAACTGATTTTAGTGATTTTTTTCACTATAACAGTTTTCTAGATGAATCCTAGAATCAATCCCTAATTCCAAAAGAAGGGCAAAAAAGAAAATCCCTTTTGGGCTATTGAATGAGTTTGCATTCAATGTATTACATGTATATGCAATACATATATATGTAATGTGTTCTTTCCTTATGTTAATTTGGAAAGAACTTAACATAAATGTTACTAGATATTAATATAATTAATATAAATATATAAATTATAGAATTATAATATATAATATATAAATTATGTAGTAATGTAAATATATACAAATTAATATAAATAATTTATATAAAAATACATCATTTGGAAAGAACTTAACATTTTGAAAACATTTTATATAAATATTAAAATATTATTTTCATCTCTCAGTAACATTTTTCTGGTTTGCTTAATACAGGTTCCACACATTTCTATTTAAGGTTATTCTGACATATTTTATATTTTCCATAGATCTTTTGAATGTCATATTTTACCATATGTTCTGCTTATCATTGTATATAGAAAAGCTGTTTGTTTTATTTTTATTTATTTATTTTTTCAAATCTCTGCTGGCAGATATATTTGCTATTCTTGTGACTTTAATGACCTCTCATTGATTAGTAGATTCATTCTATTTCTTGGAGGGGGGGGGGGGGGCAGGCTTGTAGTCTACAAATGATGACGATCTTGAATCCCAGTATCTCTAATCTCATAATTTCTTACAATAGCTAAAGATTTAAGAATAGTACTAAACAATGTGAGTACATTTTTCTTTTGCCAGATTTGATAAGACTGTCTATATTGTTTCTCCATAAGTGGCTGCAGATTTCAGATTGACATTTTTTATTAAGTGAGTTATATCAATATGAGCTTTTAAAAATTTTACTGAAAATGTGTCTTAAATAATGAATTTTTATCTTCTGCTAAGCAACTGTACAATTTTTTTCCAATTTGCTATAATGAAGTAATGTATTATACTGATAGATTACTTAATGTTAACTCCTTTTTGCAATCTTAGAATAAACTTTACTTGTTTTGGCTGACTATTCTTTTTTCAATGTGGGTTGCTAGTATATTTGCTTTTACAGTTATATGTATTGGTCTATAATTTTCTATCTTTTTTTGGTAATAATTGTCAGGTTGACAATGAAATAATAATAGTTCAAGAATATGAGTTGGCTGGCTTTCCATTATTTGGGCCAAACTATATGGTATGGAAACTTCTTAGAAAAATTCTATTTTTTAAATTTTTTATTTTTTTGAGACAGTCTTGCACTGTCGCTGAGGCTGGAGTGCAGTGCCGCGATCTTGGCTCACTGTAACCTCCACCTCCCAGGTTCAAGAGATTCTCCTGCCTCAGCCTCCCGAGTAGCTGGGATTATAGGCACCTGCCACCACACCTAGCTCATTTTTTGTATTTTTAGTAGAGACAGGGTTTCACCATGTTGGCCAGGCTGGTCTCCGACTCTGACCTCATGATTCGTTCACCTCAGCCTCCCAAAGTGCTGGGATTACAGGCGTGAGCCACCTTGCCCGGCCAGAAAAATTCTATTTTTGAATTTTTCTTACTTATAATTTAAATTCTATTTTATTACTTTATTTAAAGCTTTGCTTCTTAACTATTCTACTGCATCCATTCTCCCTTTATAGTTCTTTTTCATTTACTTAAACAATTCTGATAGTTCTTTTTCATTTACCTAAACAATTCTGATAGTTCTTTTTCATTTACCTAAACAATTCTGAGAGTTCTTTTTCATTTACTTAAACAATTCTGGTTATATCCTTCTTTCAATTTTCCTTGCAGTTGTTTTATTTTCCTAACTTTTCAGTTGAATGTTCGGTTATTTTTATTTGTTCTTGTGTAATAATAAAGCAATTTTAAAGATTCACCAGTTCCTAATTTTGTCCTTCCATTAATAACATAAATGTAAAACATGTTTAACAAAGCAAGGGAATGATGAGGCATTTGCGTTTTTAAAAAATCCATCCAAATTGGCCTCAATTAAAACTAAGAAAAAAGACATGGTCATTTGAAGGTATAAACTTCTGTGAGTTGGACAACAGAATTCATTGTAGAAGTTCCTTGACTAGGTGAGAGGAGTAAGACAACACATTTGTTTTTGTATCTATAACACCTACACCTGTACATGTGGATGTGTATTTATACTCATTACCAGCTAGTGTTTAGTTCTAGGTCTTCACAGAATACTGGAGAAATCAGAGCAGAGGAAATGAATCACCCAAGGCATTATACCTTCTAGAAACTTACCCACACACCGGGGTTCTGGCCCATCCCAATGGCTGTTTCCTTGACAAGTAAGCTTATCATTGCCTTCTAGTCTGTACCCTTCATCACAGGCAATGAAACATGTTGTCTTATATAACATTTCCCTTGTAGAACAGCTCATGTGGCCATGTTTGGGCTGGCGGAGATGAGGACATGTTCTTACTACATAAAATGAAAGCAATTAGATAAAATTTTACTAAATAAGAATAAAGATAATAATTACAAGTTTAGCAATGCCTGCACAGTGTAAACAAGACAATTTTCTTTTCTTAAAATAGCAAACGATACATAATACACCACCATTTTTTGAGTTCTTACGGGACAATTGAAAGTTCATGTTTTACCAAATGCATTGCCCAAATAGTATCACAGCATGCAGCCCCTCTGCCCATAAGTGGGAAACTTAACCTGTCTGAAGGGCCTGGCCCTACATGGAAGATGGTAACTGTAGATTGGAGGTGATCACAAAAGGGAGGTACCTGATACTCCTAGCTGGGCCTTTCCTGTGATTTTTCAGGCAACATTCCAACAAAGGAAGTGGTCTTTTCCAGGACAGAGTTTTCAGGTTCATGATCAACTTGGTTCTTAGACCTCATGGGCATATCCTAGGCCTCCTAATAGTGTTAGTTTCTGCAAAGCTGCCCAACTTTTGCAATCTTCAGTTCAATCTACTGTCCAACCCCAACTCTTGTTCTTCTAGCTTTTTAATTTCTCATTCCCACAAATATTCCTGCCAATCATAGCTCATGATGCAAATCTCGAATTATGCATTAACATCCGTTTGTTTATTTTTACTGCTGTGGTAGAGGCTTATAGTTGCCCACCCAATAGCCATTCTCACCAGTTTTATTAAGCTTAGTAATATGCCCAGCTAGAAGACTACAACTGTCCACCTCCGCATCAACTAATGAAAGCCAATAAGAGAAAGCTGAGATTGAGCAGGGCTTCTTGGAAAGCTTTTTAAAGGAGGCTGTCTCAATTGAGAGAGTACTTCTTTCCCTTCCCTGCTCCCTTCTCCTTTTCTTCCACAATACAGACATGAGGAATGGTAGCCCAGCATACTAGAGTATAAGTATATGATACTATGGGAACATATCATGCACCATGATGGTATAGCAAAAAGCATAGGAAGTCTGGGTCTCTGATGACAGTGGAGCTATTACACCAACTTTGGATTACCTAGTTCTGTCCTTTTAGTTAAAAGAAAAATGAACCCTTAATTGGCTTAAGACATTGTTATTTAGGTCCTTGATACCAGCTATACACAATTTCTAATTCCATCTGCCCAGCATCCATTAACTTTTCCTTTGTTAATTTTTTAGGGAAAGATCTTTCCCCTCTCTTGGATCATGGGATGTGTGTGTGCTCCAAATGTGCTCAGGGGTAGAGCATGTATCTAGGAGCACATTCCCCTGGCCAGAGAAGTGAGCAGGCATAACTGGTGACATGGTTTTCCTCATCTTCTTTGAATTCACCATGAGAAAACAGTAGGAAGAATATTCACTAAACTGTGGATGCTGAAAACGCCCCCATACCTCAGCCAGCCTCAACATCACCATCAGAAAAAGTGCCACGAGTTATCCAGAGAAATCTGCATTTCCGCGGTTCTGCCACCTTTGAGTCTCTGTCCTCAACACTACATCAGAGAAGCTACCGGAGAACGCTCACGCTGCTCCAGCCTCTGCAGGTTCCCAAACGATGTCTGTGCTCTAAGTTTTCCTGGTAAGAGTCTCCAACTGCCCACTCAAACCCAACAATGTATGTTAGAGTCCAATTCCATTGATTCCATCATTTCCTATATTCCTGTTGATGGCAATCTCTTAGAAAGTCCAAGGCTCCCTAGTTATCTCTCATCCACCAGGGTTATCCACATACAGCTGTGTTCCAAATCTATCCCCACAGACCCTTGGACCTGCCTTCTGGAATAACGGTGGGTTTCAGTAAATCAATTCATATCCTAAACTTCCCTTTGAGCTACTTTTCCTTCACTTGATTGCCTTAATAAAAATCGTGTTGTCTTCTATAACAGGGACTGGAGGTGAGGAGGTGTCTCTGTTGCTCCTGATTGTCTTCCCACATCATTCTCTCTCCTTCCTTCCTAAAAACTTCCAGGTCCTTTGAAGTATCATATTATATATCCAATATCCTTTTTTAAATTCTCTGTCTCTCTCTCTCCTCTCTCCTTTTTCTCTCTCTCCTTCTCTTTCACACACATACATACACACCTTAGTGACTTCCTTATCTATGCAAATGATCATTCTAGTATCCTGGAGTTATATTCCTGATCTCTTCTTTTCTTTTCTCTCTCTCTCTTTTTTTTTTTATTACACTTTAAGTTCTGGGGTACATGTGCAGAACATGCAGGTTTGTTACATAGGTATACACGTGCCATGGTGGTTTGCTGCACCCGTCAACCCATCATCTACATTAAGTATTTCTCCTAATGTTATCTCTCCCCTAGCTCTCCTACCCCCCGACAGGCTCTGGTGTGTGATATTCCCCTCCCTGTGTCCATGTGTTCTCATTGTTTAACTCCCACTTATGAGTGAGAACATGCGGAGTTTGGTTTTCTGTTCTTGTGTTAGTTTGCTGAGAATGATGGTTTCCAGCTTCATCCATGTCCCTTGAACTTATCTTTTCCTATGGCTGCATAGTATTTCATGATGCATATGTGCCACATTTTCTTTATCCAGTCTATCATTAGTAGGCATTTGGGTTGGTTCCAAGTCTTTGCTATGTGAACCCTAGAAGAAAACCTAGGCAGTACCATTCAGGACACAGGCATGGGCAAAGACTTCATGACTAAAACACCAAAAGCAATGGCAACAAAAGTCAAAATTGACAAATGGGATCTAATTAAACTAAAGAGCTTCTGCACAGCAAAAGAAACTATCATCAGAGTGAACAGGCAGCCTACAGAATGATCTCTTTTCTAACGATCATATCCTTCACCTTATCTCAGCTTCTACCATTGCCAGGCCCCCTAGACCTCGCTGTCACCAATCCAAGTTTCCTAGTCTCTGACAATCACCTCTTATCTTCTGGGATCACTCCTTCAAGTGCTTTAACTCCATCAGTTCCCATAATCTCCAGGAGCCTCTGATATATCACTTTCCGTGTACTCCTCTTTAGAGAAAACCCTCTAGAAAGAGTTTATAATCTTGTCCTACACTTCTCCTCTAGTTCTAACTTAGATTCTCTCCAATCAGGGTTTCCAAGCAGGAGAAGGAGGGAGGAGTGTAAAGGAGAAAGGAAAAGCCGTGAAGAAGGGAGGGGAGAAGAAAGGAAAGAGAAAGGGAGGGGAAACATAGGTGGAGGAGATGAAGAGGAGAGGAGAAGAGGAAGAGCAGGGTGAGGGGAAGGGGAAGTCAGAGTAGGAAAGGAGGGTAGGGGAGGGGGAGGGGAAAGAATAACCAGGGAAAAAGAAAGAGGAAGATGGGGGAGCTGTCAAGACCCATGGAAAATGCACCCTCTCAGTCAGAAGACATGCACATTCCAGTCATGAACAGAGATTGGAGAGGAAAAAAGAGTCGGTGCCTGTTGAATATGCCAAATGATGGGGACATATATTAATCTTGATAGATTATAGATAGAATCCTACAAGCATCGGGCATTGTACAAAAGACAGAAATAACCCCTACAAAAGAATAAAGTTTGGTTTCCTCTCGGAGAGCTCTTACAACAATCTCTAAAGATTTTTGAACAAAACATTTGGGACTCAAGAATTTTGTTGAGACTCCGGGTGGGATATATTTTTTCTTCTTCTACTTTTCTGCATTTGCCAATTGTTCATACCATGCATATATTTAGTTACATTGAAGACAACCTTAAAATATCAGGAAAGGAAGCTGGGGGCAAAATGTTCAAGTGCATATTCAACTGAAGTCATTGTTTGAATTTATCCTACAATGAACCCATTCAAATTATATTAATCAGCAGAGCATCAATATTATGTGCATTAAATAAAAGTTTAGGATCGATTACTCCTTAGAGAAAATGCAAGAGTTAGATTAGAGATTAAATAATAAGTCCTAGCCTCTTTTATCCCTGGAATAGTTTGGACCAAAGTCAAGTATTAATAAAAAATGATCAGAAACATTTTGCCTTCCATGTTTTAATTTTTCCTGAATGTGTCCATTATACAAATAGAATCTTTATTGTGTCTACCAAGTGCATAGAAACATCTTGTCTTCCGCATTTTGACTTTTATTGAGTGTGTCCTTCATGTGTATCACAATGCCAAGTGTAAGATAGGATTAAAAGGTGAATCAGATAAATTCTGATGTATAAAATTTGGAAAACCATATTAAACAATGTTTTGGTTTCAACAAACTGCCAAGATGACTCCAGCTTTCCTAACCTGAGACCAAATAATAAATTAGAGTCGGTGCCTCATACAGATGCAAATTATACTGCTTCTCAGATGTTGGTATTAATAAACTTCCATTGCTCCCCAGTGTAAACAAAGCATATACAATGATTCCTATTTAGTCCTTAAACATTTCACTCAAGAATGAACACTTAATATCATTTTAATAGGAACACATTTCTTAAAGAATTTTCAACTTATTTTTTTTTCATTTCAACAAGCTGAAAAATCCTACAATTAATATTTCTTGACTTACATTTATGTTATCACAATCCCTAAATATTTATTTGGTCTTTTTAGAAAACAGCAACGTAGACTTTTAAGAGAACAGTCTACTTGTAGTAGATAATGTAAGAAGCTACTCTGGTTCCCATCTTAAAGAGTAATCAGATTTTTTTTCCAGGCACGTGCTTCCTGTTAGTCTCCAAATTGTGATAGTATCTATTACTGAACCTTCATTGGTTGAACGTTTTTTCTCAGGTTTATTTAGTTAAGACTGAGAAACCACAAAAGAATCCTTTCCTGTTTAGAAAGAAATGCAGAATTCAGATGAAACTGAAAATGAGTATAAGTGCTTTATGAAAAGTGCATAGGAGAAATGAGAATCAAGCTTACCAATTATTAGTCAACATCCACAAAAACATTAACAATGTAACATGACATTTGTAAAAGTCTTTAGATTTTATGCAGGTCTTCCATTTCTGCCTCAATCTTACAAATATTTTTAAGAAGGTGTAATATAACTAAAATTATTCACTGTTCTTATAATTAAATCTGTAAAAATATACTACTTTCTCCATACTAACCACCATGAAACAGAAATGAATTCCTACCTAACCGCCATATTTCACTGAATCCCCCATTGTAAGACACAATATTATTTTATGTGCCACTAACAAAGAAACAGTAATGCCAATTAAAGGGTTTACTGCCACTGATTTTAAGATGCATCTCCATTTTAGAGATGTTAAAATGTTTTTAAAAATGTGTTTCAGATTTAGTGAAATATGGTATGTGTTTCATAGAACAATATCTGATGTAACTAAATACATTGAGCATTAGTGAAAGTGTAAGGACCTGGGTAAGTACCTTCATTCAGTACAACTTTGTATACTGGTAGGTTAGCAGTAACTTTGGTGGTGAAGTTGAATTGTAGCATCTCTCCTTACTCTGCTTTAAATTATTTTATTTATATTGGAATTGCAATTGAAATTACATGAAAGAGAACAAGCATGCTTTTTTGTAGACAGGGTCTCAATCTGTCACCCAGGCTGGAGGACAGTTGTGCAGTGATGGCTCACTGCAGCCTCCAACTCCTGTGTTCAAGTGACCCTCCTGCCTCGGCCTCCTAAGTAGCTGGGATTACAAGCTTGTGCCATCACACCCATGCATGGTTTTTAATATGAATGACAGAAGCAGGTCATCAATGTATATACTGTATTTATCAATGTACATCAATGTATACCTTTATCGATATCTGTATTTTTTAAATTCAAGTTTCCATTCATTCACCAGAGGTATCATCAATGATTGAGGGCCAGAAGTACATTCTGTGCTCATAATGAATTCAGTTTAGCAGAGGGGGTAGACAAGTTAATTACCAATAAAAGTGTGGCACTTTGTATTGCGACAAATTAGTTACATTGGGAAATATGTCTGCCAGAATCCCTTTACTGTGGTTCCAAGTTAGGGTTGATCAAAAGAGGAACGTGGACTTGATTTTGGAAGGCAGAAGTGAGGAAGTGGTCATTGTCATCAGTCAGTGATAGAAAAATGGAGTAACACCCAGGGGGTTCCAGCTTGCCCTTGTTTGCCTTCATTCCACGTCCCCACTGCTGATCCCATGACCAGTGGTGGCCCCATGTTCATTGCAAGGTTCTTGGCTGCAGAGCCACAGAAACATAACTACACAGAAGTAAAGCTTCTCTTAGGCCTTCCATGAGTTTCTCCTTAGCAATTCCACTTCAAAAGCTGGGCAGGCTCTCAAGTTGACTTGTCAAGAACTCCTCTGATCCTCCCACTCCTCTTCTGTTTCCAAGCTCCTTCTAAAATTGTGTAAGCTCCATTTCCTGAAATAAATTTATCATCCCATAACATGCATGGTGACTGTGCTTCCCTGACTGACCCTGACACATAGCATAAGAAACACAATGAGGGGTGGGGGTAGGTCTGCATATGCAGATGCATGTGTAGAGGTCATCCCATTCAGGAGGAGGAGGCTGGCAGCAGTGGAGGTTGAGAGGACCCAGAGCAAAGGCAGAACCAGGCTGCGGGAACAGCTTCAAAGGGCCGGCTTCCTGAGAGAGCATGGCTATTTCTTACAGCTTTAGGGTCACACACACAAGGGTTGGTGATGGAGGGTGGAGGCTCGACAGGCAGGGGCCAGACCTTATCCTGAAAGGGCAGTCTTCTCTGATTTTCTTACTTCTCTTTGGAAGGCTACTGAGTGGCAAGTTAAAATGTAGTATTTCCCATGCTCCACCATAAGGTATTTGGAAGAAGGGGTAAAGATTTTACACAGAACTTAGAACTATTGACTTCACAAAAATGTATTTTACAAGTTTTCAAGGATTCATTTTTTCAGTAATGGTATGTGGCTTTTTACCATTTGAGGCTGCATGACTGAAAATGTCTTTCCTTTGCCTTCACACATGAACAGTAGCTTGCTTGAGTTTAGAAATCTAGGGTCTATTCTTTTCCCTCAGAATCCTGGCAACATAGTCTTATTTTCTAACATTGAGAATGGCCAACAAAGGGGCCTAAGGCTAATCTGATTCTTTCTCCTTGGTAGGTAGTGTTGTTTCTAACTATGAAAGGGACACAGTTTTCTGTTTTTCTAGGGCATTCAGAAAGTTCACTAAGATTATTTCCAGACATAAATCTGTTTCTAATATTTTTCTGTGGCACTTACTAAGTAATGTTAAATTGAATATTCAAGATTTGGGTTGTGAATATTTTCAAAATTTCAGTTCGGGGATATATCTTTAGATCTTCTACTGGTACATCTCCTCCATTCTGTTCTCTCTCTGGATTCCTCATGTGAAAAGAGTCTACTTCCTGTGACTATTCTCATGTTACTTTATTCTTTCATATTTTTATCTCTGAATTTTTTTGATGGACTTTCAAATGAATTTCTTGAGTTGGTTTTCTAATTTATTAATTTGACTTCTGACTAGGTCCATTCATCGTGTCAGTAACTTTTTTTTTTTTTTTACTTCGAATACATATTTTTACTCTCAAATTTCTTTCATTGCTTGGAATCCTGGCCTTATTTTAGCAATGTAGTTGCCTTTGAATCTCAGTGATTGCGTTTTTCTTTCTTTTCTGTCAGGTCTCCTTTGTTCAATCTGCCGATTCTTTTCAGTTTTCCTTGTCTTTTGGGGATACCATGTAGGCCAATTTACATTTATAGATGAGTTCAGTATTGGTACCTAATAAATTGGTACCAACACAGATGTCTCCTGGGATTCACAAATGATCTTGGAGTCATGAGTAGGTGGTTCTACTTTATGGATATGGATGCCAAGAAAAGACCAGAAGACAGAACTACTTATCTTAAACCAGTGATCCAGCTGATTTGTAGGGTTTTGGAGCAGTCAAATCCTCAGCAAAGTGTTCTGCCAAAAAATGACTAGGGGATGTGGTGGGAGTAAGGTTGCCAGATTTAGCAACAAACAAACCGATGAACCAGGATGCCCAGTTAAATTTAAATTTCAGAAAATCAACAAATAATTTTTTAGTATAAGTTGGTTACAAATCTTGAAGGGGACCTACATGTACTAAAATATTATTTGTTTATCAAAAATTCAAATTTAACTGGCATCCCGTGTTTCACCTGGCAACTGTAGGTAGGGAGCAGATACTGTACCGAGAAGCTTCATGGTCAGGGATTCTGACGGAGGTCCTCAAGTCCCTTGGCTTGCCCCACTCTTACCTTTTCTTAAATATCCTCCTCTTCCAACCCTACTTGTAAAATCCTAGGAAGTTGGTTGTGTGACAGTTGTAAGAAGTAGGAAAGTAGGTCCTGGAGATGGCAAGTGGAGGCAGATTGAGGCACTACATATTATTATTATTATTATTATTGCTTCTCTGTATTTGACATGGGAGCCTCAGATTCTATTGGTGGTGCCCACTTTCTATTGGCCTGAATAGGCTCCTTGGGCTCTCACGTTGACAAATTCTCTACTTTCTATAACAGGTCGACCAGCCGAAGTAAAGGCTGGAGATTACAAGTTGGCTAACTGCTCTTGTTGCAGGATGCTTACGTGATTCCTTAAGTCCTACAATTCCAGGAGGCATCAAAGTTTCCACTCCGATAATTCTAAACTCTCCTTTATACCATGTCTTGGAGGCTTGAAATTTGAGGTTTGGGGTAACCTGTCCATTTACTTCTCAGGCAAACTTTTTCTTTGCTTGTTCATAAAAGGGATATAAAAGGCGTAGTTTACAATTATGTGGTCAATTGAACTTGGTAGGTCTGATTTCAAATTTCCTATAATTTTTCTCTTTCTGTAGTGTGGGGTCTATGAAATCCAAAAAGAAATGAAGAACTGACTGGTTTACCAGAGCTTAAATCAAGAAAATCAAGCAAGACAATAAATAAACAATGTAAATTGGCAGTTTGCATACCTCTGCAGTAGCTCTCTGAACCGGACCACAAACCATTGGGTAGACACAAGATGATGCTGCTTCCCACAAGGTCAAATCCAGGGTGACATCGGACCCCACAGGCTGCATTGAAGTGGTTGTTGCAAGTGTTTTGGATAAAGTAACCATTTTCAGGAGGCTTCAGGGCAGGGCAGTGGACAACTAACATTTACAAAAATAAAATTGAAAAGCAAAGTTAGACTTTCGTCTATGACATATCCTGTATTTTTCTTTTTCTTTCAAGGGGACATTTATGCATATGTGTCAACCTACAGCATTTCCATTTACTGCATATGGATTTTCAAGTACATATTTGGAAGAAGAACCCTTATATCTGATTCCTATTAGGTACTAACTCCCAATTAAATTTTAAATACAAACTAAATATTATTTTTTAAGCTTTAAAAAATTATTTTATAGTTCTTTACCTTTATATGTCATTAGATACTTTTCCTCTTGACTAAGGTAGAACAAAATAAAAAACAAATAAGGCAGCAAAGTATATTTGCTACAAACCCCAAGAGCCACAGCTTCTTGTATGTGGTATATGCTATTTCAATATTTTTAATTTTTGGTATGAATAATACTGAGACCCTTTACTTATACAAATATATTATTTCAAAGATAAATGTGACTAAGATGAGCTCATTTTTTTTATTATACTTTAAGTTCTAGGGTACATGTGCATAACGTGCAGGTTTGTTACATATGTATACTTGTGCCATGTTGCTGTGCTGCACCCATCAACTCGTCAGCACCCATCAACTCGTCATTTACATCAGGTATAACTCCCAGTGCAATCCCTCCCCCCTCCCCCCTTCCCATGATAGGCCCCGGTGTGTGATGTTCCCCTTCCTGAGTCCAAGTGATCTCATTGTTCAGTTCCCACCTATGAGTGAGAACATGCGGTGTTTGGTTTTCTGTTCTTGTGATAGTTTGCTAAGAATGATGGATTCCAGCTGCATCCATGTCCCTACAAAGGACACAAACTCATCCTTTTTTATGGCTGCATAGTATTCCATGGTGTATATGTGCCACATTTTCTTAATCCAGTCTGTCACTGATGGACATTTGGGTTGATTCCAAGTCTTTGCTATTGTGAATAGTGCCGCAATAAACATACGTGTGCATGTGTCTTTATAGCAGCATGATTTATAATCCTTTGGATATATACCCAGTAATGGGATGGCTGGGTCATATGGTATATCTAGTTCTAGATCCTTGAGGAATCGCCATACTGTTTTCCATAATGGTTGAACTAGTTTACAATCCCACCAACAGTGTAAAAGTGTTCCTATGTCTCCACATCCTCTCCAGCACCTGTTGTTTCCTGACTTTTTAATGATTGCCATTCTAAGTGGTGTGAGATGGTATCTCATTGTGGTTTTGATTTGCATTTCTCTGATGGCCAGTGATGATGAGCATTTTTTCATGTGTCTGTTGGCTGTATGAATGTCTTCTTTTGAGAAATGTCTGTTCATATCCTTTGCCCACTTTTTGATGGGGCTGTTTGTTTTTTTCTTGTAAATTTGTTTGAGTTCTTTGTAGGTTCTGGATATTAGCCCTTTGTCAGATGAGTAGACTGCAAAAATTTTCTCCCATTCTGTAGGTTGCCTGTTCACTCTGATGGTAGTTTCTTTTGCTGTGCAGAAGCTCTTTAGTTTAATGAGATCCCATTTGTCAATTTTGGTTTTTGCTGCCGTTGCTTTTGGTGTTTTAGACATGAAGTCTTTGCCCATGCCTATGTCCTGAATGGTACTACCTAGGTTTTCCTCTAGGGTTTTTATGGTATTAGGTCTAACATTTAAGTCTCTAATCCATCTTGAACTAATTTTCGTATAAGGAGTAAGGAAAGGATCCAGTTTCAGCTTTCTACTTATGGCTAGCCAATTTTCCCAGCACCATTTATTAAATAGAGAATCCTTTCCCTATTTCTTGTTTCTCTCCGGTTTGTCAAAGATCAGATGTCTGTAGATGTGTGGTATTATTTCTGAGGACTCTGTTCTGTTCCATTGGTCTATATCTCTGTTTTGGTATCAGTACCATGCTGTTTTGGTTACTGTAGCCTTGTAGTATAGTTTGAAGTCAGGTAGAGTGATGCCTCCAGCTTTGTTCTTTTGACTTAGGATTGTCTTGGCAATGAGGGCTCTTTTTTGGTTCCATATGAACTTTAAAGCAGTTTTTTCCAATTCTGTGAAGAAACTCATTGGTAGCTTGATGGGGATGGCATTGAATCTATAAATTACCTTGGGCAGTATGGCCATTTTCACGATATTGATTCTTCCTATCCATGAGCATGGTATGTTCTTCCATTTGTTTGTGTCCTCTTTTATTTCACTGAGCAGTGGTTTGTAGTTCTCCTTGAAGAGGTCCTTTACATCCCTTGTAAGTTGGATTCCTAGGTATTTGATTCTCTTTGAAGCAATTGTGAATGGAAGTTCATTCCTGATTTGGCTCTCTGTTTGTCTGTTACTGGTGTATACGAATTCTTGTGATTTTTGCACATTAATTTTGTATCCTGAGACTTTGCTGAAGTTGCTTATCAGCTTAAGGAGATTTGGGGCTGAGACAATAGGATTTTCTAAATATACAATCATGTCATCTGCAAACAGGGACAATTTGACTTCTTCTTTTCCTAACTGAATACCCTTGATTTCTTTCTCTTGCCTGATTGCCCTAGCCAGAACTTCCAACACTATGTTGAATAGGAGTGGTGAGAGAGGGCATCCCTGTCTTGTGCCAGTTTTCAAAGGGAATTTTTCCAGTTTTTGCCCATTCAGTATGATATTGGCTTTGGGTTTGTCATAAATAGCTCTTATTATTTTGAGGTACGTTCCATCAATACCGAATTTATTGAGCGTTTTTAGCATGAAGCGCTGTTGAATTTTGTCAAAAGCCTTTTCTGCATCTATTGAGATAATCATGTGGTTCTTGTCTTTGGTTCTGTTTATATGCTGGATTATGTTTATTGATTTGCGAATGTTGAACCAGCCTTGCATCCCAGGGATGAAGCCCACTTGATCATGGTGGATAAGCTTTTTGATGTGCTGCTGAATCCGGTTTGCCAGTATTTTATTGAGGATTTTTGCATCAATGTTCATCAGGGATATTGGTCTAAAATTCTCTTTTTTTGTTGTGTCTCTGCCAGGCTTTGGTATCAGGATGATGTTGGCCTCATAAAATGAGTTAGGGAGGATTCCCTCTTTTTCTATTGATTGGAATAGTTTCAGAAGGAATGGTACCAGCTCCTCCTTGTACCTCTGGTAGAATTCAGCTGTGAATCCATCTGGCCCTGGACTTTTTTTGGTTGGTAGGCTATTAATTATTGCCTCAATTTCAGAGCCTGCTATTGGTCTATTCAGGGATTCAACTTCTTCCTGGTTTAGTCTTGGAAGAGTGTAAGTGTCCAGGAAATTATCCATTTCTTCTAGATTTTCTAGTTTATTTGCGTAGAGGTGTTTATAGTATTCTCTCATGGTAGTTTGTATTTCTGTGGGGTCGGTGGTGATATCCCCTTTGTCATTTTTTATTGCGTCTATTTGATTTTTCTCTCTTTTCTTCTTTATTAGTCTTGCTAGTGGTCTGTCAATTTTGTTGATCTTTTCAAAAAACCAACTCCTGGATTCATTGATTTTTTGGAGGGTTTTTTGTGTCTCTATCAAGATGAGCTCATTTTTATTCAAATTTGTTGTTAAAATTGTGGCTTTTCTTTTTTTGATTCATTTTAAATGTTTTCCAGGTACTAAGCCTTTCTGATCTCAAGGTGATGTTACTCCCAGCATCTGAGTTCCCCTTTCACTGGAGCAGGACAGGGATGTGTTCTGTGATAAGAATGTTATAAAAGCAAATCATCCCACTCCCCCAAAAAATATGATTACAGAAGAGAACATTAAAGATCATTCTAAATGAATTGGATGCAAACACAAGCACTATTTCTCTCAGAGAAATCAGCTTTTATATTTCCTATTTTCCAACAGTGGGAGACTCACGTTCACAGGTCTGGCCAGATGCCCTATATCCCTCTTTGCAGACACAGTCTTCAGGGGACGTGCTTCCAGGTGGAGAGGTGTGATTTTCATCAGGACATGGAATGCAACTGCTGCTTCCTCCTGGTGAACCTTCCGGTTTGTATGTCCCTGAGGGGCAAGCTGTGGGCAGACAAGCCAGAGAAGTCCATGTTATGTGGCACCTTAGCTGGTAGTTAACAAAACGTTTGAAATTAACACGGGAGAGAAAGCCAAAGAATAGCTTTCCATAGAAATAGTGATGTAGGCTGGGCATGGTGGCTCACGCCTATAATTCCTACACTTTGGGAAGCTGAGGTGGGTGGATCGCCTGAGGTCAGGAGTTCAAGACCAGCCTGGCCAACATGACAAAACCCCATCTCTACTGAAAATGCAAAAGTTAGCTGGGCATGGTGGCATGCGCCTATAATCCTAGCTACTCAGGAGGCCGAGGCAGGAGAATCGCTTGAACCCAGGAGGCAGAGGTTGCAGTGAGCTGAGATTGCACCACTGCACTCCAGCCTGGGCAACAAGAGCAAAACTCCATCTCAAAAAAAAAAAAAAAAAAAAGGAAGAAAGTAATATAATTCAAGTAAAGAGAGAAACCAACATTTTTGTTTTTTAAAGAATGATGTCATTTGTTATTTGCAAGGTATGAAGTGACCTTTTATGTCCCACAATTAGTTTCAAATACAACACAACACAGCATGAAATGTCTGGGCTGATTTGTGGGAAAATTCAAAATAGCAACTTACATTAAGTTATTAGGAAGAATCAATCATCCCCAACAGATTAAAGAAACCTTGGTAAGTATGATGTCCCCTACAGCCCATCTCCTCCATCCTATGCAGCTCACCTCTACCACTGAGGCCCAGCCCCTCTCTTAGCAAAGGAGAATAACTGCAGATATGCAACAAGCCCCATTGTTTCTGTTCAAAGACCTTGAGAAAGGATGAAGAGAAAGTGAAGGACTTGAGAAACATAATCCAACTGACAGGAACTAGGCCCTTTGTACAAAAAAGAATTAAAGACCCTGCTTTTCCCAGGCTCATGGAAAAGAAGGATTAAAAGCAGAATCTAATTGACCTTGCTTCAAATCTTTCTCTGCACAGACAATGTAGCTTTGAATTTGTAACTTAATCCCTCTGGAATTATGCATCTGTAAAATAATTTAAATTTCAGAAATTTAATAACAGAGAAATTGTGGAATCAAGAGACTTGCAATGCTCAGTTAAGCCAGTTAAATGTGGCATAGTCCCAGGTTGCATTTTACTATTAAATAACAGTTGCAACCAAGCAGTGTGCATTTATGTGGGGATATTTTACAAAAATTATCTCATTTAATCCTCACGGTATGAATAAGCAGCATTACAAGATTAATATTATTAATATTTACATAAATCTCATTAGTATTATTATATCCATTTTAAAGATCAGAAAATGAAGGCTTAGAGACATTCAATGATGACTAAAGTTACTCAGTTAGTAGGTGACAGAGATAGAATTTCAAAGCAAATATATATATACCATTCACTAAGTCCTAGGGACTGTTCTATGTATATTATCTTGTTAACTTCCTAATACCTTATGAAGTAACTAATGTTATTAATCCCATTCGTAGATGGGAAAACAAAGCCACTAAGAGTTTAAATAACTTGTCATAGTTACACAGTGAGTTAAGTGGCAGAGCTAGGATTTGAATCCAGACAATTCAGATCCAGAGTCCATGTTCTTTACCACCACACGTGCTGTGACTCAAACCCAGGCCCCTTGGATACTAAAGCTAAATCATTGTAATATACTAAAACTATAAAAAACCATATTGAAAGGTGGGATTCATAATATGTCATTATTTGAAAAGCCATGCTTCTAAAATTCTTGACTTTCTTTAAAAACAAAAGATACCATTTTCTCATGATATATAGTAGCGAATTCTAGATCTGGCTAGATTTGTGACTATGAATAAAGGAAACACTTAAAAATAGTAACAATGATATAAGACATGAAAAATAATTTAGCATAAAGGAAACATTACTTTGAAGCATTGTATTAGCAATGCCAAATTATTGAATTATTTATATTACTAAATATTAATAGGATAATATTTCTTTCTATAAAAATATCAGTAAATATCTGATCAGGATCCTCAAAAAGATGAAAGACAACATGGTTTCCTTTAAACAGAAGTCAGCAGCTGCAGAAGAAAATGATCTAGATAAGTAGAGAGATAGAAAAGAAAGTTTAAAATGTAAATGTAAAATTAGAATTGTCATTGGGCCAGCAAAAAGAAGCCACATAACTCCAGAACAAGAGAATTGTGTAGACAGACGTAGAAGAAGTAATGGTTGTGATATTAATGCAAGGATATATTCCTAACCTGGAGCTTTAATGCAAAAGTACTCATTAAATTCCAGGCAAAATTAACAGAAGTCATATCCAGGATGAAAGAAAAATGTTGCAAACTTACAGGAAAGAAAATTAAGATACTCATAAAGGGGAAAATCAAACTGATATTTCATTTTTTCTTTGCAAAAACAAATGCCAGGAAAAACTGAATATGATATATAGCTTTGTGAAAAAAATTATGAACCCCAAATTTTATTACGTGGGCAAGCCATTGGTAAGTAAGTGGGAAGAGAAAGACATTCGAGGATGTGCATGGCTTTAGAAAACAAAGCCATTTTATTTTATGTCCAGGCATGGTGGCTCTTGGCTATAATTCCAGCACTTTGGAAGGCTGA
This sequence comes from Theropithecus gelada, assembly GCF_003255815.1. Taxonomy (NCBI): domain Eukaryota; kingdom Metazoa; phylum Chordata; class Mammalia; order Primates; family Cercopithecidae; genus Theropithecus; species Theropithecus gelada. The sequence continues at coordinate 30,600,108 of NC_037683.1, read as the reverse complement.
GGCAGGAGGATTACCTTGGCCCAGGAGTTTCAATACCAGCCTGGGCAACACAGCTATACCCGTCTCTTAAAAATATTTTTAAAATTAGGCTGGGCATGGGTGGCTCATGCCTCTAATCCCAGCACTTTTGGAGGTCAAGGTGGGTGGATCATCTGAGGTCAGGAGTTTAAGACTGACCTGGCCAACCAACATGGCGAAACCCCATCTCTATTAAAAATACAAAAGTTAGCTGGACGTGGTGGCAGGTGCCTGTAATCCCAGCTACTTGGGAGGCTGAGGCAGGAGAATCGTTTGAACTCACGAGGCAGAGGTTGCAGTGAGCCAAGATCACACCATTGCACTCCAGCCTGGGTGACAGAGCAAGACTCCATCTCAAAAAGAAAAAAAAAAAAAAGTAAACGCAGTTATTTATAAAAGAGAGTATTGTCTCAAATCATATATTTTGTTTGTTTGTTTGTAGACCCCATCTTGCTCTTTATCCAGGCTGCGCTCAAACTCTCAAACCTCCCACCTTAGCCTCCCAAATAGCTAGGACAACAGGCACATACCACCATGCCCAGCTTCAAATCATAGATTTCATTTCATGATTATTGGCTCTCTGACCTTGGAGACCACTTTGATTCTTCATTCCTCCTCTATCTCCTTCAATATATGTTCTTTGGTTCTTATTCCCTAAAAATCTTCTATATTACTTTTATCTTAGATGTGACCTCATTATCTCTCTTCTGGTTTTTACATCCTCCTTACTAGTACCTCGGCCTTACCTCTACCCTTCAATCCATTTGAGATGTGGCGACCTGAACATTTTTCAAAACTATAAATTCAGTCAAATCATTTTCCACCTAAAAGTTGTACCAACCAGATAAGACCCTCTCTCTTTAGCCTGGAATATAAAGATATCTTTGATCTGTCTGTAACCTTCCTACCTCTGCAGCTGCAATGAACCAGTGCATATCATAAGCTGGTTAGAACCTGCTTCCAGATCAACCAGTGCCTAGTTTTGTACTGTCCCCCCTCCCCTGACTCCCACCACATTTTCGGGGAGTTTGAGCAATTTACTTCATTTCTCTGTGACTTGGTTTCTTCATGTGTAATAGGAGTAGTACTTCCCTTGTACATTTTTGTTGTTGTTGTTGTTAGGATTAATTGAAATCATGTGAGTAAAGCAACAATGCCTGGCATGTTGTTGGCATTTGGGAAATGTTAGAATAATGTCCCCAACCCTTCATTTTCTCAACCATAAAAGAGATAATTATACTACTTTTACAGATTCGTTGTGCCAGATAGATGCTCTGGCGCTTGGTAAATATTACCTTCCTTTCTTTCTCTTTCCTATCTTCCACTTCTGCATTTCTGCCCTCGTGCCTCTGAGTGAATCTCCAGCATCCTTCAAGACTCTAACTCATTCTTTAAAGGTTCTCTAACTTCTTCAGACAGATTTTGTTGCCTTCTCGCGGAACCCACAGAATACACTGCCCATTCCTCTGCACTGGCACACATCACACTCTTTGTAACACACAGGTTTCTCATTCCCTCAGTGGGAAGTATGCTCCTGTATGTTCAAAGAGTCTTCCAAGTACCTGACCCGGCCATTGTCCAGCCAATTGCCTGAGCTGGCAGTCACTCAATCAAAGAAGAGCAAAGAAAACAAGCCCTGCTAGAGAACGGAGGGTGGGTTTGGTGTGCAAAGAGAGTAATAAAGTCAGGAAGACTAACAACAGAATGAAGTGAAAGGACAGTAGACTTGGAGTCAAGACAACTGAGTTGCAATCTTGGCTCTTCCACTAACAAGCTATGGGGCCACTGGCAAGTGACTTTTTTTTCTTTCACGATAATATACAGAAGTTACCGAGACCATCCTGGCTAACACGGTGAAACCCCGTCTCTACTAAAAAATACAAAAAACTAGCCGGGCGAGGTGGTGGGCGCCTGTAGTCCCAGCTACTCGGGAGGCTGAGGCAGGAGAATGGCGTAAACCCGGGAGGCGGAGCTTGCAGTGAGCTGAGATCCGGCCACTGCACTCCAGCCTGGGCGACAGAGCGAGACTCCGTCTCAAAAAAAAAAATAAATAAAAAAAAAAATATATACAGAAGTTACAAGTAAGGATGTCTATGATCTTTCCAAGGCTAACATAAGATGATTCCATAAATAGAATAATACTAAAAAGCAACTTAAAAAATCCTCCATATGAATGGTCAGATTCTGGCTACAGATTTTATTATTTTTTAAAATAATACTGCATGAAAGGACCTAATCTTATAGTACTACTCTCCAAAATCTTTTGAATAATCAAGAGTTTAAAACACTGGAGAACAGAGTTTTGAATAAAAATATCCAAAAGTACATTTGGAAATGTATTGTGAAATTCATAATGATAATGAAAAACAGACTTTAGGAGAACTATTTAAAGGCATTGCACAATTCTAGTGGGAGAGGTGTAATCAACTTCCTTGATTCCCAAGGGGGAAAATTCCTCATCCCACACTAAGCAAAAGTTAAAAAAAATGAAATACATCTTTGGTTTGAATAAGTTTCACATGTCTTCGTAAAGGGCTATGAATTGTTTTCCCTTTTTAATATGAGATGTTTCCTTCCTGGAAATGTACCAAATATTATTTCTTAATTGTTCTTTTTGTTGTTGTTAAAATAAGCACTTTCTCTTTTCAGAAATATCTTGGCGGTTATCAGCTACTATTACTGGAAGTGTGAATTCTTGAAGTTATCACATTGTACTAACATTAGATTTTTCTTCAGCTGACCATGCAATTCTTTGACTGAAGTAAATAAAAATGCCAATCAGTTTGGAATTTGTAAAACACAAAAAAATCTCCACTCTTTCTAATATATCTTACCCATTAAATATCAATTCCCTAGATGACTATTTTAGTATTAATAACATATACTAGACAGTGACTTACACTTTACAAAATTTCTCCTCATACATGTCTTAGGTTAACTTTTAAAACTCCTGATAAATATTAGGAGCCTTTACTTCCTTGCACAATTCATCTTTAAAAGTTAACAAATCACTTTAAAGAGTTTTAGGGCAGTTGCATGAGCTGCATTTAGGCTGTGCACTCCACAACTTCAAGGGTGCCTGTTTATGTGAATAATAATGGCATTCCTTGGAGTTGTACAACACCAAGGCTCTACTTTCTGCTACAAATAGGTAAGAAACCAAGCAAAAATCTGGGCCCGCATTCTCTTTTTGACTTAATGGATTTGATCTGAATAAGGAATCTGTTCCTACAAAGAGTTGTGCTAAGATTTTCAACGTAGGAATACACTGCTCTAGAAGAGAACATGTTTTCTCCATGTCGAACCAATGTTTTCAAAAATAAGACAAGGACCAGGTGTGCCTATAGGGACTTTCTTTTTATGAGGCAGCCAAGATCCTTTCTATTTTCCTCAATGAATTAGATGAGGAGACTTTCAACTGCCCTGAATTCTATACATCCATACCTGTATAGAATGCATTAGCAGCCTGTCATTCTCCCTGTGACTGGTCAGCTTATTTGGCTGGAGTACAGACTATTTGGACAAAGTTGTGCATTTGAACCCTGGTGTGGTGCCATGGCAGGAAATGGCACCCTAACTACAGGATGCCATATTGCAAATGTAAGCACATGCTCAGACTTTCCAGGAGATTAGTGATGGATCAGGACAAGTCTATCAAAAAACAAAACCCTCAAAGGACTGTGTACAAAAGAGGTTGCATCAGCAAAGTAATTTTCATATGTTGGGGATCAATATATGTGTATTCAGAAATACACACTCAAAAATACACACATATATTCACACATCAAAACCGGCTGTGTAGAGAACATTTAAATGAATCCTTTGTTGTTGAAAACTCTGTATTCTTTATTGTCTTAAAGTGTTTACCATCTGGATGAGAAAGGTGACATCACCCTGATTTTTATAATTAAAATTTCATTGGCAAGTACTTTTAGGATAAGCCCTCTGGATATTTTTTAGAATTATCTTTAACCTTATTTTTCTTTTCTAAAATAGCTAATAACTCAGAATCATGTAAGAAAGAGAAAAAAATTACTAAACAAGTTTGGTTTAACTACTCTTTTAATGTTTGACACTTAGGTTGATTCTAATTTTTTACAAACTTAAACAGCTTTTCTCTAAACATTTTGTTCCCTTAAATATTTGATCTATTTTTTAAAAGTTTTCTTAGGCAAAAGAATATTAACTTTTTAAACCCACGAGTCTCTTGTTAAACTATTTTATATTCCCATTATCAGGATTGAAAGTACATGACTTATTGTACTCTTCATTTTCACTGGGTATTAACAGTTTTAAAAATTACCAATAGATAATTATTTAAATATGAAGGTCTGTGAACTTCAGTGCAACAGGGTTTCAACTTGAACCGAGAGTAGATCTATCCCTGGGATTCAGACTTGTGTAGGTCCAACAGAAGTCGATTTGCATGAATAATTTGAGAGCCTTCTGGAAGAAAACTCCATCCGTGGCAGGGATAACATTTAAAAAGCTACAATTCAGAATGGCATGATTGTTGATCACTGAGATCAGACATCCTCTGCAGCAGGAAAGCAAGGTTCTGCATACCAACTTATCTGCCAGATGTTACCTTTATAGATGCTGGATTGTGGGATAGGCCAGTGGGCCTGCAAATGGGATCAGATCAGCAAAGAGGCACTCAAGGGACTTGAACAATAGCAATTTACCAACCAGTACGTAAGTATTTCGGGATTTTAACAGCTTTTACAACTGTATTGTTGCATACTTGCTGAATGTTAGCCTGTCCTAAGGAAAAAGAGAATTGGCATATGTCAGCCCTAATGACCCTTGATCTTAGCAGCTAGGAAGGAGAAAAGATTCTGAGTGTAGTTTGGTGTTTATTGTCAAACGTGTTTCCCTTTGGGTCCTATAAAGAGTGGTAACTTATGAGTAATATTCAGGCCATAGTTGGCTTTCATTTTTTTCTTTCTTTACTCTCTACTTCACATTCAATAAGAAATTAAGGTCTGTGGCGGTTTGGAAATATGGATTATATCAGTTGTTATCCATTTCCATTATTGGTACACTAATTTAAAAGCCTTTTTATTTTAGGCCTTGATTGTCTCTAACCTCCATACATACGTTGCCTTTTCTACTTTGCTTCACACTCAGTCATTTTCAGCCACAGGTGCCAAATTAATATTCCTATAACACTGCTTTTATCTTGCCACTTTCCTGCCCTAAGATCTTCAATAGCTCGCTATTGCCAGTTAACCAAAGGCCGTGTCTTCAGCCTGCAATTCAAGTCCCGGTACAATTTAGAATATAGTCCTTACTATTACTTGTCTTGCCTTGAATCCCACTTTATCCATAGAGTTTTCCTACCTTCCCACCCATGTAAGCTACCTCCAGTCCCCATCACAGGCTTATACTTTTCATTCTCTGCAAGTCTTCATTTCTAACTGTCCAAATCCTATCATTCAAACCAAGTTCAAGTCCTGTCACCCCCACAACTAATGGGAAACATTTTTGAATGCCTATAGCATTTTGTATATGATTTATGTCACATTATTTTTATTTTCATTCAATCATAAAATTCTAAAAAACATTCAGTTTACCCACAGGAAGACAGAAAAAAATAAATGGAGAAACAAAAATCAGAGATAATAAACAGAAAACAAAAAATAAACTGGCAGACTTAAGCCCTAACATATCAATAATTACATCAAATATAAGTAGTCTAACTATACCAATTAAGTGATAGGGATTGGTAATAGGTTTAAAAACATGATCCAGCTCTATGCTATCGACAAGAAACTCACTTAAACATAATATAGGCAAGTTCAAAGTAAAATTATAGAAAAAGATACATTGTGCAAACATTAATGAAAAGAAAGAAGGAATGTATGTTAGATGAAGCAAGTTGAAGGGGAAATTTATAGTGCTAAATGCATAAATTAGAAAAGAAGAAGTCTCAAATTGATAATCTAAGTTCCCACCTAAAGAACCTTGAAAAAGAAGAGCAAAATAAACCCAAATTAAACAGAGGGAAGGAAATAATAAACATAAGAGCAGAAATCAATAAAATTAAAAACAGAAAAAAGAGAAAATTAATAGAATAATGATTTTGAAAAGATAAAAAAATTGATCTAGGAAAACTGATACAGAGAAAAAGAGAGAAGGCACAAATTACCAATATCAGGTAAGCAGACTCCATGGACATGGAAAAGATACTATATACTATGCATAGCTCTACTTACATATCTGACAACCCAAATGAAACAGACCAATTCATCAAAAATTATAAACTATGATAATTCATATAGTATTAAAAATGATTTGAATAGCCCTATAGTTAAGAAAGTTGAACTCATAATTTAAAAATGTCCAAAAAATATCCAGGTCTAGATGATTTCAGTGGAAAACTCTACCAAACATTTGCCAAATATCTACCAAAAAAAAATCAGCACCAATTCTACACAATTTCTTCCAAAAAACAGAAGAGGGAACATGTCCAAATTCATTTTATCTAGCTAGTGTTACCCTGATACCTAAGTGAGATGCAGAGTATAAATGAACAAAAAAACTGCAGAACAATATCTTATAAATATAGACACAAAAAATCTTAACAAAATATTAGCAAACGGAATTCAGCAATATGTAAAAAGAATTATACATCATGATTAAGTCAGGTTTACTGCAGGGAGGCAAGGCTGGTTCAATATTTGGAAATCAATCAATGTAATCATATTAACAATGTTAACAGGCTAAAGAAGAAAATGCACAAGGTCAAGACGATGAAGAAAAATTTCTGCAAACACAATTGTCACCAATTTATGATAAAAACTCTCAGAAAAGTAGTAATAGAAGAGAATTTACTCAACTCAATGAAGAGAAACCTCAAAATCATACAATTGTTATTATTAGTATTATTATTTAAGCAGGGTCTCACTCTGTCACCCAGGCTGGAGTGCAGTGGCACAATCATGGCTCACTGCAACCTTGACATCCCAGGCCCAAGTGATCCTCTCACCTTCGCTGCCATAGCTAGAACTACCAGTGTGCACCACCATGCTTGACTAACTTTTGTACTTTTTGTAGAGATGGGGTTTTACCATGTTGCTCAGCCTGGTCTCAAACTCCTGGACCTAGGCAATCTGCCTGCCTCGGCTTCCCAAAGTGCTGGGACTTCAGGTGTGAGCCACAAATAATATTATTCTTAATAATGAAAGTCTGAATGTTTTTCCCTTATGGTTGGAAATAAAGCAATTCTCTGTTAAAACTGTAGTGGAAGTTCAACCAGAACAGTAAGGGAAGAAAATGAAATAAAAGATATTCAGATTAGAAAGGAAGAAATAAAACTAAACCTATTTATAAGTGATGTGATTCTCCCTATAAGAAATTACAAGGACTCTACCAAAAGCAAAAAACCAAAACCCTCCTAGAACAGGTAAGTTAAGCAAGGTTACAGCATACAAGGGAAACAAACACAAATCAATTGTTTCTATGTACTAGCAGTGAACATGTGGGCACTGAAATTAAAAATATGTTTACAATTATTTAAAATTGCTCAAAAATAATAAAGCATTTAGGGAGAAATGTAACAATGTACAAAACTTATATACTATACAATGCTGAAAAGGAAATCAAATATCTAAATTAGTATATCATGTTTGTGGATTAGAAAGTTCAACATAGTAAAAATGTTAATTCTTCCATAATTAATATACAGATATAATAAAACTCCTAGGAAAATCCCAAGAAGATTTTTTAAAATGTAGACAATATTACTCTAAAATTTGTATAGGAAGGTAAAGAAGTTAAAATTAGCTAAGACAATTATAATAAAGAAGAATACAGTAGAAGGAATTAGTCTACTTGCTTTCAAGACTTATTATATAGCTATAATAATCAAGACTATGTGGTATTGACAGATCAACAGAAGAGAAGAGCAATCCAGAAATAGAGCTAAACTAATGTACCTGGCTGATTTTTTTTTTTACTTTTTAAAAAAATTATACTTTAAGTTCTGGGATACATGTGCAGAATGTGCAGGTTTGTTACATAAGTATACATGTGCCATGATGGTTTGCTGCACCCATCAACCTGTCATTTACACCTGGCTGATTTTTAACCAAAGTGCAAAAACAATTTAATAGAGGAAAGATAGTCTTTTCAAGAAATGGTTTTGAAACAATCAGACATCTATAAGTACAATAATTAACCTTAACCTAAGTCTCAAACCTTATACAAAAATTAAGTCAAAATATCATGGATTTAAGTATAAAATATAAAACTATAAAACTTTTAGAAACAAACATAGGAGAAAATCTTCAGGAACCAATAATAGCCAAAGAGTTCTTAGACTTCACACCAAAAGCACAATTCATAGAAATAAAATTGATAAATGTACTTCAAACTTAAAAATGTTTGCTCCGTAAAAGCCTCTCATAGAAGAACTAAAAGTCAACCCACAGAATGGAAGAAAATATTTTCAACCTACATATCTGACACAGGACTAGTATGTAGACTATATAAAGAACTCTCATAACTTAAAAGTAGAAAAACAAAAACAACAATTAGACAATGAACAAAAGACATGAGGAGACAGTTCACTGAAGAAAAGATATAGATGGCAAATAAACATATAAAAAGATTTTAACATCATTAGTCACTGGAGACATGCAATTTAAAACCAAAATGTGTCATCACAACCACCTATCAGAATAGCTAAAATAAAAAATAGTGACAACACCAGGTGCTGTCAAGGAGGCAGAGAAACTGGATCACTCATACATTTCTGATGGAAATGTATAGTAGTTCAGCCACTCTGGAACACATTTCGGCAGGTTCTTAAACAAAAATATGCAACTACTGTGCAATCCCACAATTACATTCCTGGGCATTTAGCCCAGTGAATTAAAGACTTATGTTCACATTAAAACCTATACACGAATGTTTATAGCAGCTTTATTCATAAAAGCCAAAACCTGGAAACAATCCAGATGTCCTTCAACAGGCAAACGGTTAAACTGTGGTACATTTATACCGTGAAATACTACTCAGCAATAAAAAGAAATGAATTATTGGTACACACAACCATCTGGAAAAATCTCTAGAGAATTATGCCATGAGAAAAAAGCCAGGCTCAAAATGTCACATTCTGCATGGCTCCATTTATATAACATTCGTGAAATGACACAATTATAGAAATAGAGAATACATTAGTGGTTGCAATAGGTTAAAAGTGGCTATGGGTTGGCAGGAAGTGACTGTGGCTCTAAAAGAGCAACAAAAGGATTCTTGTGGTGGTAGAAATGTTCTGTATTGTAACCATATCAATATCAATATTCTGCTTGAGATACTGTACTATAGTATCTCAAGATGTTACCATTGGGGAAAAGGATATAGAGGATATCCTTTAAAGCAGGAAAGGATATACAGGATCTCTGTATATTATGTCTTAAAATTGCATGTGACTCTATAATTATTTCAAAAGAAAAAATGTAATGAAAAAAACATTTTTTAAAAGCAGAAGACAGGGAAGGAAAATTTCAAGTTACATCCAGAAATATTCAAAGTAGAGAAACTGTATTTTTAAAGGATTTTATTCTTTCTTTAATGATTGATTCCTAAAAATTAATGAGGTGAATAGTATGAATATTTAATATTTTGATAAAAATGTAAAAATTGTGCTCCATAAAGGATTCACTAATTTATACTTCCATCATCATTGTATGAAACTTCCTATTTACCTACAGCCTTAATTAGAGGAAAATATCAATTAATGTTTGCCAATATTATGGCTCAGAAATATTTTCATTTTAATTTGTATTTGTCCATTATTAGTGAGATTGTGCATATTTACTTGTGTTTATTGCCCATTGGTAATTTTCTTATGTGAATTTCACAAAAAAATTTTTTTTCAATAGCTTTAGGGGTACAAGTGAGTTTTTGTTCCATGGATGAATTGTATTAAGTCTAGGGTTTTAGTGTACACATCACTAAAATAGTGTATATCATACACGATTATAAAAAACTACTAGGCATTTTTTTATCCCTCACTTCCCTCCCACTCTCCCCACTTCTGACTCTTCAATGTCCATTATACCACACTGTATGCTTTTGCATACCCACAGTTTAGCTCCCGCTTATAAGTGAGAACATGTGGTATTTGATTTTCCATTCCTGAGTTACTTCACTTAGGATAATGGTCTCCAGTTTCATCAAAGTTGCTGCAAAAGACATTATTTCATTCATTTTATGGCTCAATAGTATTCCGTGGTGTGTGTGGGGGGTGTGTGTGTGTGTGTGTATACATTTTCCATGGTGTGTGTGTGTATATGTGTGTGTATATATATACACATACATATATATATTTTCTTTAGCCACTCATCAATTGATGGGCACTTAGGTTGATTCTGTATCTTTGCAATTGTGAATTATGCTGTAATAAACATATACGTTTATCTTATTTATGTAATGGCTTCCTTTCCTTTATGTAGATACCCAGTAGTGGCACTGAATGGTAGATCCACTTTTAGCTTTTTGAGAAATCTCCATACTGTTTTCCATAGAGGTTTTACTACTTTACATTTCCACTGGCAGTATATAAGTGTTCCTTTCCACCATATCCATGACAACAACTTTTGTGTTTTGACTTTTTAATAATGGCCATTCTGGCTGGAGTAAACTGGTATCTCATTGTGGTTTTAATCTGTATTTCCCTCATAATTAGTGATTTTGAGCATTTTTCATATGTTTGTTGGCCATTTGTATATCTTCCTTGAGAAATGTCTAAGTTGATTGTCTACTTTTTAATGAGATTATTTGTTTGTTTGTTTGTTTTCCTTGCTGATTTGTTTGAATTCCTTGTGCATTCTGGATATTAGTCCTTTGTCAGGTCCATAGTTTGCAAATATTTTCTCCCATTCTGTAGGTTGTTTACTGTGATTATTATTATAATTATTATGGCTATGCAGAAGCTTAAAAATCAACTTATTAAATTAAATGTATTAATTTTTAAATTAAAATTTAAATTACATTTATTAATTTTAAAAATTAATTTTAATTTTTAATTTATTAATTTTCATTTTTGTTGCAACTGCTTTTGGAGTCTTAGTCATAAATTCTTTGCCTATGTCAGCGTCCAGGAGAGTTTTTCCTAGGTTTAACTGTAGAATTTTCAGGGTTTTAGATCTTATATTTAAGTCTTTAATCCATTTTGAGTTAATATGTTTACATGGTGAGAGACAAGGATCCAATTTCATTCTTCTACATGTGGCTATCCAATTTTCCCAGCACCAGTTATGGAATAGGGTGTCCTTTCCCCAGTGTGTACATTTTTGTCTGCTTTGTTGAACATCAGTGGGTTGTATTTAGCTTTATTCCTGGGTTCTCTATTCTGTTACATTGGTCTATATATATACTTTTATATCAGTACCATGCTGTTTTGGTTATTATAGCTTTGTAGTATAATTTGAAGTTGAGTAATGTGATGCCTCTATATTTGTTCTTTTTGCTTTGGCTCTTTGGGCTCTTATTTGGTTGTGTATGAATTTTAAGATTTTTTTTTATTCTGTGAAAAATGACATTGTTATTTTGACAGGAATTGCATTGAATCTGTACATTACACTGAGCAGTATGGTCATTTTCCTTATGTTGATTCTTCCAATTAATAAGCATGGGATGTTTTTCCATTTGTTTGTGTCATCTATGGTTTCTTTTATCAGTGTTTTGTAGTTATCCTTGTAGAGATGGTTCACCTACTTGGTTAAGTATATTCCTAGGTTTGTTTTTCTGTTACTATTGTAAAAGAGATTGAGTTATTGATTTGATTTTCAGCTTGATTGTTGTTGCTGGTGTATAGCAGTGCTATTGATTTGTGTATATTGATTTTTGTAATCTGAGACTTTACTAAATTCATTGATCAAATCTAGGATTCTTTTGGAGGAGTCTTTAGTGTTTTTAGGTATAAAATCATATCATCAGCAGAGTTAGTCTGACTTCCACTTTTTCAGTTTAGATGCTCTTTAGTTCTTCTTTCTGATGGCTCTGGCAAGGACTTCCAGTACCATGCTGAATAAAGTGTTGAAAGTGGGCATCTTTGTCCTGCTCCAGTTCTTAAGGGGAAGGTTTTAAACTTTTTCCCACCTAGTATGACATTGGCTGTAAGTTTGTCATACCTGGCTTTTATATTTTGAGGTATGTTCCTTCTATGCCTAGTTTGCTGAGGGTTATTATAATAAAGAGATGCTAGATTTTTATCAAATGCTTTTTCTCCATCTATTGAGATGATCACATGGTTTTTGTTTTTAATTTTACATATGTACTGAATCACATTTATTGAATTATGTATGTTGAACCATCCCTACATCCCTGGGATGAAACCCACTTGATTAAAGTGAATTGTCTTTTGGATGTGCAGTTGGATTTGATTTACTGGTATTTTGGTAAGGATTTTTGCATCTATGTTCATCAGAGATATTGGTCTGTAAGAAACTACATTTTGGAAATTGGTATATCCTGGTCACTACAGAGACATGCTTGGTTGGACTTTAGGGATATGTCTTCATGACTACCCATTGCTTTATGGCCACTTTGATAGATGGAATAGAATATGGTGAAAAGTATACATAAGTATTATAATAACTGGAAAGAGCAATTCCTCCTGCATGAATTCATAAATTGGTATTCTTATTCATACATCAGTTGTTTTTGTTTCTCTTTTGTTTTGTTTTGAAACAGGGTCTTGCTCTGTTGCTCAGGTTGGAGTGCAGTGATATGATCTTGGCTTGCTATAACCTCCACCTCCTGGGTTCAAGTGATTCTCCTGCCTCAGCCAACCATGTAGCTGGGCCCACAGAGGCACACCACCATGACCAGCTAATTTTTGTATTTTTTGTAGAGATGGGGTCTCACCATGTTGCCCAGGCTGGTCTCAAACTCCTAGGCTCAAGCAATTCTCAGACCTCAGCCTCCCAAACAGCTGAGATTACAGGCATGAGCCACCATGCCCAGCCCTTATTAATATATCAGTATCAATAAAATTTTACAGCTTTTTACAGCTTCTCATGAAGGTCACACAATTTTCTTTCAAATTATTCTTAGAAAATGTATTTTTTTCTTGTTCGTATAAATGAAATTTTTATCACATTTTAAATAGTGTAATGTTTCTCCATAACAAATTTTATTGATTTTAAACTATCTTGCCACCTTGCAAATCTATTCTATTAATGTTAGCATTTTTCAGTTGATTCCTTTGCATTTTCCAAGTGAACAATGATCTGGCATGCAAATAATAAAGCAGCTTTCTTTGTTTTGAATATTAAATTATAGAATAACCTTGCTTTATTAGTATTTATGATTTTGTCTTAAATATTTCATATATAATGTGATTTGATTTTTTTATAACTTGTTCTATAGTTCATGATTTACTTTCATTTAACTGCTTCCATATTTTGACAATATTTGTAAACCTCAGGTTTTATTGGAAAACATTATGCCACTGATATGGTTTGGCTGTGTTCCCACCCAAATCTCATCTTGAATTGTAGTTCCAATAATCCCTACATGTCATGGGAGGGGCCCGGTGGAAGGTAATTTAATCCTGGGGCAGTTACCCTCATGCTGTTCTCATGACAGTGAGTGAGTTTGCATGAGATCTGATGGTTTTATAACAGGAATTCCCTGCTTTTGCTCAGCACTTGTCCTTGCTGCCACTACATGAAGAAGGATGTGTTTGTTTCCCCTTCTGCCATGATTGTAAGTTTCCTGAGGCCTCCCCACTCCTGCAGAACGGTGAGTCAATTAAACCTCTTTCCTTTGTAAATTACCCAGTCTCAGGTATATCATTATTAGCAGTGTCAGAACAGACTGATAAAGCCACCTATGGCAGTAATGGTTTGATTTACAGATTTGTTAAATAACTTGTTTAAATAGTAAAAATCCACAGTACCCTGAATGCTGTGTCTTGCATTGTTCATGAATTAAAACACTACCCCAAACCATCAATATATGCAAATAGCTTTAGACACACACATGTGCACTACTGTGGTTTTAGAAATAAATTTGGAAACAATCTTAGTAACCAGATAACATAAAAGAGATAAACGTGTGATTAGCCACTTCCTATTGTTGAACTTAGCCTTCCAGATGGCTTACTTTGATACTAAGCCAGTGCTTCCCAGGGTCAGTAGACTTGTTCACCTTCACTTCTCCAAAAAAGGAATGGAAAATTCCCAGGAAGTTGGGAGCCAAGCAGAGTTCCCATATGCTGTGTTCTAGTATCTAAACATGCAGCTCACTTTATTTATTTACTCCTTCATTCATTCACCTAAAATTTATTAATGCTTATTCCAAGTTCATATGTTGTTTAGCAGAGGCTATAAAAAATAAAGGAGGCGTAATCTTGCCCCAAAGGAATTCATAGAATATTAGAGAAAAGAAAACCTACCAAACATTATAATACTATATGGTAAGTGGGAACAGAGAGAAAATATTTATGACCCCCAAATTTCAGGTCTAGCTGTGTCAGGGCCATAAATCTAAGGGAGAAGGGATGAGAGGAAAGGTGTCACAGAAGTTAGTTTGTTGGAAATCGTGAAGGACTAGTAAGAAATGGACACACAAGGCATGGGGTATTCTAGGCAAAGGGAACAAAACTGCACAAGCATGGATCCATGAAAGGGCTTGAAGTGACTGAGGAGCCACTAGCAGCTTGGGGTATCTGGAGCATAAGATGCTGCAATAATCATACCCAGGAGATCATTCAACCCTTGTAGAATCACAGAATTTGATAATTCTTCTAAAAGTTTTTAAAAAGAACTGTAATTCCAGTAGTGTTTTTCGAATCATATTTTAATGCACTAATCCAATCTGTTAATATAGAACAGGGCTGGGGTTTTTTTGTTGTTGTTTATTGTTTTGTTTTGTTTTCTTTTGTTTTGTTTTTTGAGATGGAGTCTCGCTCTGCCACCCAGGCTGGAGTGCAGTGGCGCCATCTCGGCTCACTGCAAGCTCCACCTCCCAGGTTCACACCATTCTCTCGTCTCAGCCTCCTGAGTAGCTGGAACTACAGGCGACTGCCACCATGCCTGGCTAATTTTGTTTTTGCATTTTTAGTAGATATGGGGTTTCACTGTGTTAGCCAGGATGGTCTCGATCTCCTGACCTCGTGATCCACCTGCCTCGGCCTCCCAAAGTGCTGGGATTACAGGTGTAAGCCACTGCGCCTGGCCAGAACAGGGTTTCTTAACCCAGTATTATTGATGTTTGTAGCTTATCGGGACTGTGTGGGGCATTGTAGGATGTCTAGCAGCATCCCTGGCTGCTATCCGCTGGATAATAGTAGCTCTTTTCAGCTATGACATCAAAAATTTCCTCCAGACATTGCCAAATGTCCGCTGGGGAGGGGGAAAAATTGCTTCCTGTAGAGCAACAGTCCCCAACCTTTTTGGTACCAGGGGCTGGTTTCATGGAAGATAATTTTTCCACTGACTAGGGTACAGGATGGTTTCAGAATGAAACTGTTCCACTTCAGATCATTTGGCATTAGATTCTTATAAGAAGCATGCAAACTAGATGTCTCACATGTGCAGTTCACAATAGGGTTCACTGTCCTATGAGAATCTAATGCTGCCACTGATCCGACAGGAGGCAGAGCTCAGGCGGTAAGGTTTACTCACCTGCTGCTCACCTCCTGCTATGCAGCCCTGTTCCTAACAGGTCACAGATCAGTACCAGTCCATGGCCCAGAGGTTGGGAACTCCTGCTGTAGAGAACTACCACTGATGGAGCACAGTAATTTATGCCAATCAGCACTTACTCCATGCCTGGCAATTTAGCAAGCTTTTATTCACATCTTATTTAATGTTCCTCATGAGCCTACTATTAATAATAATACTAATAGTAATAATACTATTAATAATAGGCTCATGAGGAACATTATATAGACTAGGAAACTCATGTCATAGAGATCAAAAACTTCCCAGAAAAACACAGTAAGTGACAGAATCAGGATTCATGCCATTAACTGGTATCAATAACTATATATGATTTGAGCACACAGTTGCATAATGACTGAATCATTCACAAACCACATGAAAGGGAATTGAACATCCTTGAATTTTAGTATCTTCAAACCAATCTATTGTGGATATCTGGGGTTACTCTCTCTCTCTCTCTCTGTGTGTGTGTATGTGTGTGTGTGTGTCTGTGTGTGTATTTTGGCACCACCAGCACTTAGCACACTATAAGGCACACCATGTTTTCAATGAGTTCGGAATGATGGGCAATTTGAACAAGCATAGCCTGATTTCCTCTAGCTTGGGCTATCATTTTCAAATTGCTAACACTGCCTATCATCCAAACTTGGCTAATCATGTAACATTTAGTGAACAACAACCCATGCAGGCCCTGTGGAACCAAACACTGGGAATACTAAACTACAATTTAGAAGCAACTGTTTATTTAAAATATAACCTGGAAATAGCAGCAAAATACTTCCAGATCATTTCTTTGATGGATAATGACTGAGCAATGAGTGCTATGGATGAATTGCAAGTAACAGCATGAACTCTGGGGTCAGAGATCTGGGTCTGCAGGTTAACTCTTCCACTTTTTTAAACTTTTACTTTAGATTCATGGGTACATGTGCAAGTTTGTTATATAGGTAAATTCATGTCATGGGGGTTTATTATACAAATTTCATCACCCAGGTACTGAGCCTAGTAGCCAATAGTTATTTTTTCTGATCCTCTCCTTCCCCCTACCCTCCACCCTCAAGTAGGCCCCAGTATCTATTGTTTCCTTCTTTGTCTTCATGACTTCTCATCATTTAGCTCCCACTTATAAGTGAGAACATGTGGCGTTTGCTTTTCTGTTCCTGCATTAGTTTGCTCAGGATAATGGCTTCCAACTTCATCTATGTTCCTGCAAAGGACATGATCTCATTCCTTTTATGGCTGCATAGTATTCCATGGTGTACATGCACCACATTTTCTTTATCCAATCTGTCATTGATGGGCATTTAGGTTAACTCCACGTTGTTGTTATTTTGAATAGTGCTGCAATAAACATTTGCATGCATGTGTCTTTATGATAGACTGATTTATATTCCATTGGGTATGTACCCAGTAACAGGATTGCTGGGTCCAGTGGTAGTTCTATTTTTAGCTCTTTGAGGAATCATCACACTGCTTTCCACAATGGTTGAACTAATTTACATTCCCACCCCCAGTGTGTAAGTGTTCCCTTTTCTCAGTAATCTCATCAGTATCTGTTGTTTTTGACTTTTTAATAATAGCTATTCTGACTGGTATGAGGTAATATCTCATTGTGGTTTTGATTTGCATTTCTCTAATGATCTGTGGTATTCAGCATTTTTTCATATGCTCATTGGCTGCATGTATGCCTTTGAAAAGTGTCTGTTCATGTCTTTTGCCCACGTTTTAATGGGGTTGCTTTTTTTCTTGTAAATGTATTTGTAAAAGTTCCTTATAGGTGCTGGATATTAGGCCTTTGTCACATGCAGCATTTGCAAATATTTTCTCCCATCCTGTAGGCTGTCTATTTACTCTGTTGATAGTTTCCTTTGCTGTGCAGAAGCTCTTAAGTTTTATTAGATTCCATTTGACAGTTTTTGCTTTTGTTGAAATTGCTTTTGGTGTCTTTGTCATGAAACCCTTGCCCATTCCTATGTCTGGAATGGTATTGCTTAGGTTGTCTTCCAGGGTTTTTACAGTTTTGGGCTTTACATTTAAGTCTTTAATCTTTCTTGCGTTGAATTTTGTATATGGTGTAAGAAAGGGGTTAAGTTTCAATCTTCTGCATATGGCTAGAAAATTATCCCAGCACAATTTATTGAGAAGGAAGTCCTTTCCCCATATCTTGTTTTTGTTCATTTTGTCAAAGATCAGATGGCTGTGGGTGTGTGACCTTACTTCTGGGCTCTTTATTCTGTTCCATTGGTCTATGTGGTTGCTTTTTTACCAGTACTATGCTATTTTGGTTACTGTAGCCTCATAGTATAGTTTGAAGTTGGGTAACATGATGCCTCCACCTTTTTTCCTTTTTCTTAGGATTGTCTTTGCTATTCTGGATCCTTTTTGGTTCCGTATGAATTTAAAATTGTATTTTCTAGTTCTGTGAAGAATGTTATTGGTAGTTTGATAGGAAAAGGATTGAATCTGTAAATTGCTTCGGGAGGTATGGCCATAGTAATAATACTGATTCTTCCTATCTATGAGCATGTAATGTTTTCCCATTTGTTTGTGTCATCTCTGATTTCTTTGAGCAGTGTGTTGTCATTCTCATTGTGGAGATCTTTCACCTCCCTGGTTAGCCGTATTCCTAGGTATTTTATTCTTTTTGTGGCAATTGTGAAATTACACTCCTGATTTTTGTACATTGATTTTGTATTCTGAAACTTTGCTGGAGTTGTTTATCAGCTGAATGAGTTTTTGGGCAGAGACTATAGGATTTTCTAGATATAGAATCATGATATCTGCAAATAGAGATAGTTTGACTTCCTCTCTTCCTATCTGGATGCTCTTTATTTCTTTCTGTTGCCTGAATGCTCTGGTCAGGACTTCCAATACTATGTTTAATAGGAGTGGTGAGAGAAAGCATCCTTGTCTTAAGCCAGTTTTCAAGTATTTTCCCCATTCAGCATGATGCTGGCTGTGGATATATCATAGATGGCTCTTATTACTTTGAGGTATGCTTCTTCAATACCAAGTTTATTAAGAGTTTTTAACATGAAGGAATGTTGAATTTCATCAAAAGCCTTTTCTGCATCTATTGAGATAATCATGTGGTTTTTGTCTTTAATTCTGTTTATGTGATGAGTAACATTTATTGATTTGCTTTTGTTGGACCAAACTTGCATCCCAGGGATGAAGCCTACTTGGTCACAGTGAATTCTACCTCTTTATAGTTAAATGACATTAGAAAAACTACTTAAATTATTCAAAACTGTTTCCTCTTCTGCAAATGCGAAATGCATGTAAGGCAAAGACTTCGCAAGTGGCATGTGAATGTTACATGCATCATTTTAAAAGAACCAATTTCCAGAACCTCAACATAAATATATAACTAAATTAGTATGCTGGAGAAAGTATCTATGACACCTTTTCACAATTGCCTGTCTTTCATTTTTCAAAATAAATGTGTACTTCTCACCCCTTCAAATCTTACTAGATTACATTGCCCCGAGGTGAAAAATCTTCATCATGATTCAAAATCTTGACATTTGGAAACCCTTCTTTAATCAAGAAATAATAAGCAGGGTCTTTCTTTAAGAAGCTTTTCTTAACTACAGGCACTGTTTTACAGCATATCTCCAGAACTTATTCATCTTGCATGACTAAAACTAACAGATAGTCATTTAACAAGTCCTAGTAAAGTATTTTTGGAGGGCATCCCAGAAATTGAGAAAGTGAATGATTGTAATGATTGTGTAACAACTCCTTTTGCATGTCCAAATGTTTCAAATACTTCAATTTCAATAAAGATGTAAAGGACCTAAGGGACTTGTAAGCTAATAAATCATTTACGATACTTTTTTGATGATAGATAACTGATGTTATTTTTGGCATGCAATGCAGGAGGAACTCCAAGAATTGAGTGACATCAATTTAATACAACTTATTCAAGTCCCATGTACATACTCATATGAAGAAGGTTTTCAGCACTAAAATCCATAAAAGTGAAAAAAGGAAACAAAATTGATGTTGTATGCTCTCTTAACCTAACAATGAATAATACAAATCCATGGACATATGAACTAATTAACAATGCATCTTATTAAGAGATGAATTTTCAACAGTATTTTTATGTGTAAGAAAGTATCAAAATGTATAACATGCATGACAAATTATATACAAATAGCAACTGTGATAATAACTCAGTCTAGTAGCAACTTTGGTCACAGAACATTTAAAAATTAATTTCAATTTTTATCCACAATTTTTGTAGTAGAAAAGTACAATTTTGTGATCAACAGAAGGAAAAAAATATATTGCATTAGAATAGAATCATGTAGTGGAAGCAGAATAGAAGAGGACTAAAATAAGAAGCCACCAAAATTTCTATAATGAAAAAGGTGCTTGTTAACAAATGGATACTAAAAACATTTGTGATAATATTTAGATTTTAGTGGGTATATTTGAAACTGATACAATGATTTTATTTTAAAATGTCAATACAGTATTATGAATTACCATCTTTTAAAGTCTTGACAAAAAAATTTAGATAGCCATTTAAAAATCAACGAGGGATTCGTAAATTTTCCTTTTTTTTTTTTTTTTAGGGGTTAAATGAGCAACAGTGTTTGAAGATCATGATTCAGTTAGTAGATGTTAAATGTTTTCCCTTTGTTCACGTATCATTTGTATTGGAGAGAGTATCTTATAAGGGGCTAGGGAAAGGAAGAAGAGAAAGATAAGATCTTATAACAATAAGCAGATATTGATCACAATCCTTATCTTGAGAATTATTGGCTACTGTCTACATTTTTTGAGTGTTTCTAAGGAACACAACACACTGACTTTGGGGGTTTGTGATGCTTCACACCAATAGTCTAATTTTATGTGTGTTACAATCATGATAGACTGGAAAATGCACTATCAGGGCTGAATACCTATCTCATTCAAAAGAAAATGGAACAAACTAGCCTAATTTAGGCAACAGTTACAAATTCTCCAGCTTAAGTTGATGGAACCAGTGTCAACATGCTAGCAATATTCCTTCATAAAAAGCAAATGGGAATACATTGTACAAATTCCTTATACCTTACAAATCCATTATTACGTACCACTGAGGATATTTTGGGGGGAAAATCAGCCAAACTCTGCTTACAGAACAAGATTTCCAAATGTTTTGGTTTTCATTCAAGAATTTCTAGAGCTCATTGTCCTCTCTCTTTCCAAATAAATGATACAATATTTACACAGGAAAATGTGTGTATGTGTGCAGGGTAGGGGTGGGGATTTGTGTGCATATATTTACATGTATAATAAGATACTCCCAAATAAATATTCCAGTGTTTCTATTTCGAAAGTGTTTCCTCCTTGTATGAAAATAACATAGCTGGAGCTTTGGCTCAAGTTATCTGGCCCTCAGCCTTGGCCTCTATCCAGCTATA
Source organism: Theropithecus gelada (assembly GCF_003255815.1). NCBI lineage: Eukaryota > Metazoa > Chordata > Mammalia > Primates > Cercopithecidae > Theropithecus > Theropithecus gelada. Next base: position 30,578,987 of record NC_037683.1, on the reverse strand, counting down.
ATGTTTAATCTGCCAATCATGCCTAACTCATTGAAATATAGTCAATCTCTGCAAAAGAGCACTGTCCTCAAGATGCCTGTTGTCTCTATACTTTGTGTCTCTCAAATTCCTCCAGGGGAAATTCAGAAATCCAAGCAACTGCTTGGATTTACAAGAGTTCACCGACTACTCTCAATGTGATTTGATGATCTGTGCATCTTAAAATGACTAATCTAGGAAAGCAACCACATGGTTTATTTGATTTGTTGTTAGCAAAGGTTAATCAAATGTAAATATTTTGGTTTTAAATAAATTAAAAGCATTTTTAAAATTTCTTACCTAGCACCTTTGTGCTAGGAATCTTGTGGTGCTCAAGGCAAATGTGAAAATCTTGCAATTGCCTAAGATTTCAGTAATGAGTTCTGTTCCATTTAAAATTCGGATATTAAAGTTTGCTTCTTACTGACATCCTTTTTCTTGAGCACTTACTTATTACGGGCTCTGAAGACAAGCAGTGGGGACACCAAATGAATTAGAAAGTCACTGCCTGTTAGCAACATTTATGAAGTAGGAACAAAGACAATAGCTAGGTGTGATGGGAAAGGGAGCCAGAAAAAGCATGAAGAAAGATCCAAGGAATGAAAGAGCGTAAGAGCTGCAGAAAACTAGAACTAGTTCAAGCTCTCAGCTCAAAGAATAAAGGAGAGGTCAAGTCATGCAAAGCCTTTATACCATGCAAAGGAGCCTGAACTTTATTGTATGAGTGGGTCATAATTCAAAAACATTAAATAGAGTACAGTATGACCAGATTTAAATTTTATATAACTCATTCTGTTCTTTTCTTTCTGAGTATTACGTTCAACAATATGAAGATGCTACTTTGAAAGTTTAAAATGATCAAATATTGATAATAAATATTGATGATATTATAAAGGACAAACTAATACTTAACAGATTTTGAAAGTATATATATAAATATTTAAATATACATATAAACGTATTTAAATTTAAATACATATTTAAATAAAAAATGCTTCATGAATTTGCTAGTCACCCTTGCAAGAGGGGCCATGCTAATTTTCCCTGTATCATTCCAATTTTAGCATATCTGCTGCCAATGCAAGCATAAAAATTATATTCTTAATTGTGAGTCTGTTTGTTAAATTTCTATCCCTATGGTTAGACTACAGATTGTGCAGCCAGAAAACTCGAGCTCATATCCCAGCTTTATTAGCTGTATGACCCCTGGACAAATTGCTTAAGTTCTCAGACTTTCAGTTACCTTATCTATAAATGAAAAAATACTCCAGAGAGTTATTGTAAAGATTATGTGAGTTAATATAATCAATGCTTAGAAAACTGTCTGGCATATAGTAAGCACTATTTAATATTAGCTACTACTATAATTAATATCAGTTATTGCTATCATCATCATCATCCTCATCCTCAGTATCCAAATGCCTAGGTGAAAGATAAAGGATGAAGAAAGTCATACTAGTAACAGAAGTAGAAATGTAAGTAACACCTTCTTTTCATTAGATCCACAGTTTTGCAATACTATTCCCTTAGCTGAAGTTTAATAACTAAACCCAGAATAATATTTTCTCCATCCTCTAAATCTAATTATGTGGTGTTAAAATACCAGACCTGCATTCCTGAATCATCCAAAATATTTGCAATAAATGAAACTGAGTTATGTACGGTTTTCTTTTTAAAGAAAACACAGCAAAATACCAACACTTTTGTAAAACATTGATTGATTTACCACAAGAAAAGTATTGATATCCAGTATTCCTGTTTTTCTCCATTTCTGGTTTCTTAAGGAGTAATGTAACATCAAGATAAAAGAACAAGAACGACAAGACCACCAGATAAAAGCACATGATTAATCTGAAACTAATTCATTGAAGTTTTGAGTCAAGAGAAATTATAAACCAGTTCAAATATATCATGTATTATAAAACCGAACTCTTTGACAGACTATTACTTGTCAGTGATTTCTAACAAGTACCTCTAACAAGGACTTGTATTCAAGTTAAGATTTTCATGACATGGAACAGATCTACAATTATTATAATCTTTTTTGTGCATCAGGATCTTCTCCATGAAGTAGCTGCTAACTGTGACAGTGGCATTCATTTCAAGGGAAGCCACTGCCTCGGCCACAGATTTGAGAGGTCATTATTAGAAGACAAAGTTAACCCAGACCACCAATCTCCCAGAACAACAAGAAAGAAAGAGAAGACCACAGTAATATCATGATGGTCAGCTTTCTTTGGTCTCAAGGGTACCCTGTGAGATAGCCTTGGCCTGGAAATTGGGAGACCTTAATTCTACTTCAGCTCTGTCACAAATTTACTATATGATGATGGGATGGGATTTCCTCATCTTTCGAACGAATGATGGGGAAAAACCCTTATGGCCATTTCTAATATTCTACTTGTCCATGAAACTAACAAATATAACTTGTCTCAGCATCTGTCCTTATCCTAATCAAGGCAAATAACCTCTACTTTTTGTCTTAATTTATTATTATTTTTTAAACTTGTCATTGACTTGAAGCTTAATAATGTCTGCTTTCTTCAACATTCTATGGCACATTATTCCTCTGCTTTCTCCCATCTAATATTCTTGCTTTTCACTGGATACTCATCAGATTAAAAGTGTATTCCACCTTTAGCAGGTGCAAGAGCTCTTTGCTAGGTGCAAGGCCTGTGCACCAGCATGCACTGATGAATGCATGGCATAATACTCCTAGTCTAGCCTAGAACAGAATTCATAAGATATATGGTTGTCACTTACTTCATACTTGAAGTAATTATCTTAATGCTCATTCATTAGCTTTCTCATGACATTTATATTATCTCAAAATAATGGTTAATAATAAAATCCACCCCTGGTTGAAAATTGATATGCCACATACCATCCTATGTATTCTAAGTATATTCTCTATTAACCCAACCAGTTTTGCATACACATACACACATGCAATCTATATACATATCTACATACATCTATATACATAGATATCTACATATTACATTGACACATACCTATGTCCATTGACATGCATATATATGCATGTATACATGTACAAAATTATACTATAATTTAAGCCCATTTTACAGAAAAACTCAGAACAGAAGAAATTAAGTTGCTCATAGACATGTGGTTTGTAATTGGCAGAGGTTGAATTTAAGCCAGCTCTTTCTGTGTTGTGAAACATTTTGAACACAGTTCAGTGTCTGTTGTCTCTGAGAAGCAATGTATATAAGATGTTATTTTCAAACATGGGGGAAAACAGCAGTGTGATATCTTGAAAATAATATAGGACTTAGAGAAAAGTGTCTGGGGTTCTTCCCGGGGTTCTGCTGATGGTTGGATGTGTTATCTTGAGCAACATACTCATCTTTCCTGAGGCCTCAATTTCCTCTTGTAGAATGAGGGGTTTAGAGCAGATAATCTCTAGGGTTACTTCTGGATCTAAAAAGGAATGATTTCCTTCTGAAAGGCATTGTTTCTGCAATGAAGATAAATACTCAGAATTCCAACTATTCAGAATGAAATTTAACGTCCCCTCCTTAAGTAATAAAACAGCTATGGTCTAGTCATCCTTCAGATCTCAGCTGTCTAATTTGAAACTTCTGTGTCATCTGTTCTTCATACTATGGGCATTTTAAAATAAAATTTAATAACACATAACATTATTGGCAATTACAAACTGATTTTTGCAGTAGACTGTAAGTCCCAAGAAGGGAGTGACCATATCTGTCTGCTCACTATTAAATACCTACCTCATGCCTAGCAGCAGACTTGGTGTAGAGAACATCCTCAACATTTATTTACCAAATGGATTTTAAAGGGGCTCGCTGCTTCCAGGTTTTTGGTCCTGGATGACGTATAGCTAAGATTTCTTTCTGCCTTTCTGAAAGGAGAGTCTGGTCATGAGTCCTTCATGCCATAGGAATGATATAATTTCTTTTCTCTTAGCTCCTACTATTCCAGAGAAGCCAGTGATCAGTACTGCCTCCTACAGCTACACAAAGACACAGGCACCTCTTGGAGTTCCAGTTCCACTTTTCCTAATCTCTTAGAAATATTGAAGATGACCGTATGAAAATTTGTGTTGATGCAACTCTATATAATTTAAATCTTGTATGTAAGAAAGCATCACTGAGTATCAGTAAGCTAAGGCTTACTAATTTAAGGGCAGGGATGGATAAACTAATCCTTATGTGCCTGGTGTTCTTGGCTAGAACCAACAGCAGAAGTGCTCCAATCCCTTCTACTGATGCACTAATGACAGGCCCACCCAACTACGTACATTTCACGGACTGCTGCGCCTTTCATCCTGTAATGTGTTACTGGTAGTAGACAAGGCTACTTGGGTAACTGGGGGCAGTGGTTTTGTGAACTGCCCCTTCTCTCTTCCTGCTGCTTGTCCCCTGGGATGCAAAGTTCTAGTGCTGTGGAACAGCAAGAGACACAGCACAGAGTGACTGAGGCTGTAGGCAGCCACAGGCCAGTGGCTGGCTGGCAAGGAGTAGTTCAGTCTAGGACCACACGGAAAGCAGACATGCTGACTACAGCATCCAGCAAGGAAAATGAGCTCTTCTGCTGGGGTTTGGTGGGCTAGGATGGGGGAGTAAGGAAGGGGGGTTGGAGAGAGTGCCAAGCTGGGCTGTTGATGAGAGTGTGGGAAGATTCAAAGGGAAGGAAAAACAAGGGGAGGCACTTTGCCAACTCAGAGGCAGTTGAGCTGATCCCCTCCCAACCCCCCACCCTTTTTCTGCTTAAGTGAGAAATTCTGCTGGGTGGGGTGGGAGCAGGGCCAAGAAAGGAGTGATTCTGCTGGGTGAGCACGGATGGTTGGACCCAGGAAGGAGGTTTCTGCCAGCTGGGATCAAGGCCAGAGGAAGCAGGAAAAATTAAGGGAAAGGAGATGAGAGGCAACAAGAATAAAAAAGAGTAAAAGAAAGACACAAGAGGAAATGTCCCTAGGGAAGAGGGAAAGAAGAAGGAAAAAAGAAAGGAGAAAAGAAGAGAGAACCTTTCAGACAGAGAAACTCATTTCTGTGTGGAGAGCAGACCCATCTACAAAATGCCAGAATAAAATAATGTTCACATGAAACAAGCAATGAATGACCACATGGTACAAAATACAGGAAACCTAGCTTTCCTAAATTTTCCTTGTGGGTGTTAATTTCCATGGGAATACAGTTTTCCTAAACAGCAAATCATGAAAAAACTGCAAACTATAAACAAAAGTTGCTCTTTAGGTAAAAAAAAAGATCCAACAAATGCTATTCAACACAGAAAAACTATGTACTACTTCAAAATATTAGATTTTCTTAAAATATAATGTAGAGCACAAGATTCCTAAGTTTCCCTTCTTGCCTCTCTAATAAGATATAAAAATATAAAGATCTTCTTATAAGAAAACCTAGAGAGGGAAAAATTACAAATGTCAATGAAGTAAATTCCATTCATTATTATTTTTTAATTGATGTATAATAACTATCCATATGCATAGGGTACAGTATATTTTAAAAATATGTATATAATGTGTAATGGTCATATTATGACAATTACCATATCTGTCACCTCAATTATCATTTCTTTGTGTTGGGAACATTCGAAATCCTCTCTTCTAGCTATTTGAAGATGTACACTAAATTATTGTTAACTATAGTCACCCTACAGTGTTACAGAACATTATAACTTATTTCTCCTATCTAGTAGTAATTTTGTATCTTTTACCCAACGTCTCTCCATCCCCTATACCTCCTACCATTCCCAGCCTCTAGTAAGCACTCTTTTCTTTTCTACTTCTGTGAGATCAACTCTTAAAAATTTCCACATATGAGTGAGAACATGTGGTATTTGTCTTTCTGTGCCTGACTTATTTCACTTAACCACTCCAGACTCATCCATGTTGCCAAGAATGACAGGATTTCATTCTTTTTTTATGGCTGAGTAGTCTTCCATTGTGTATACAGACCACATTGTCTTTATCTGTTCTTCCACTGAATAGACCCTGAGGTTGATTCCGTATCTTGGCTATTGTGAATAGTGGTACAAGAAACATGGATGTGCAGATGTCTCTTTGACATACTGATTTCCTTTCCTTTGAATATCTGCCCAGTAGTGGGATTGCTGGATCATATGGTAGTTCTCTTTTTAATTTTTTGAGGAACCTCCATATTGTTTTCCATCATGGCTATGCTAATTCACATTCCCACCAACAATGTTTAAGAGTTCCTCTTTCTCTCCATCCTTGCCATCATTTGTAATTTTCTGTCTTTTTGATAATAGCCATTCCAATTCCATTTTGAAGTGATGGCAGTTTTAGAACTTTCTGATGCACTTTGGTGGAGGCTCCTGAAGAGTTTAAAAAGCCATCAAGTGAACGATGCATTTTTTTTTTTTTTTGTGACAATCTTGCCAGTTACATGTGGCATGGTGGCAAGAATTCCACTGGTTTTGATCTCATAGTGACACTGAGGCATATTTTGGTTTATGTGCCTAGAGGACAGATTTGGCTGTTTTATTAGACTAATTACAAAGACTTCAAATCTTTCTCCTCCAAGTTCTGAACCTAGGCTTCAAGGGGCCTTACAAGCCTCCATTCTTCTTCTTGGAACCCTGCCGTCCCCACCTGAACAAGCCTGGGCTAGTCTGATGGAGCATAAAGGACAGCCTTGTTGTCCTAGACAAAGCCATTTTAGATCAGACTATTGTCAGACACCCAAACACATAAGAGAATCCAGCTGAGATCAGCCAGCAGCCTACTCACCTCACCACTGACAGCAAATAAATGAGTCAGCACAGCTGAAGCCCCAAGAGCTGCCCCACTGACCCCACACACTTATGAGCAATAACAAGCATGTATTCCTTACAGCCATTGCATTTTAGAATCATTTGTCACACAGCAACAGACACTGTTATACATAGACTGGAGACTCACCTGTGCATTCATACTGCAGACCTTTCCCGTAATACCCCTTTTCACAGATGCACTCGAAATGGCCTGTGTGTGTCCCACACTTGCAGCTTGCCATTCGGTCACAGCAGTCCTTGCCTTCGTCACAAAGATATGAGCAGTGGACCATGTCATCTTGAATAAAACTCCCAGAAGGTAAATCTACAAATAACATGACAGAGGGCGATAAAAAAATGCGTCACAGTTGAATGTTACATTCTCTAGTCATTAAAATTTAAGTGCAAGCTGGAGAAAATATCTTTCCATATCCGTCTAATTCCCAACTGCTTCCTGCTCCCACCCAAATACGAATGTGTGTTATTTCTACTAGCGCACTCTGGGAATTCATTGCAGCCAGTTAAGTTATTCCAGTCTGGGACCTCATCATAAGTTCTCAAGGCCATGCAGGGTCAGGCAGAAATTAAGTACTTTAGTGAGGAATCTCCAGATGCTGCAGGAAGCAGTGCAGTCGGTTCTGCAGGTCATTCCCCCGGCTTCCAAAGCAGCGGCATTCCACTGCCTCTGGGTGAGGTCAGGCCCCAGCAACCAGATTCCCCAAATCCTTGTTCCAATGAGAAACAAAGCCACCATCCTGATCACTGCACAAAGATGTTAATTGTGAGCCACCAACTTCGGAATAAACACCATCACTTCTATGGTATTTGAGTAGGTAAATAAAGACCATTCTTATTACTTGAGCTGTGCTCTGAAGTGAGGCATCCTGCAAATGCAGTAACTCAGGCAGACCTGTTTAGAAAGTGACTCGACAGGGTGGGGTAAGGTTGAATATGATTGACCCAGAATGGATGGCCTAAAATCAGACAAACAGTATGTCCTTTATTCTTTTCAAGAAGTTTGAAAGTTGTAGACTAAATTCCAATACTAGGTCCATGGGGCTCTAAGCCCAGATATGATGGGCTCATAGTAGGAATTTAAGTGAAGTTCCAGCAAGACACATGGGCTGCAATTGGACACCTGGGAAGGAGATTGGTGGTAAACTCAAATATAGAACATCTGTCTCATCTAGATAGGGGCAAAGCAAAGGGAAGACTACAGCCCCAACGGAAAGAACCCAGCGCAACCAGGTACCCTGGTGAGCTCCTTCCAATAGACTGTGGTGTAGGTAAAAGATCTGTAACACAGGCCCCCAGGACTTAGCTCTGAGACACTGGACTACAGGTTTCTTTGGCAGTAAAGCAAGTCAGGGAGCAAGGAAAACCTAGTTGTCCAACCTAGGTAACATAGTGAGACCCTGTCTCTACAAAAACAATAACAATTAAAAAAAAATTAGCTGGGCATGGTGGTACACGCCTGTTGTCCCAGATACTTGGAAGACTGAGGTGGAGGATCCCTTGAGCCTGGGAGGTGGAGGCTGCAGTGAGCTGTGATCACACCACTGCACTACAGCCTGTGTGACAGAATGAGACCCTGTCTCAAAAAGGGTGAGAAGAAGAGAAAAACATAGCTGTCAAGACTAGTGTACTAGTATTCAGGTCTGAAAGGGAGATAAGTGGAGGAGGTACAAATGGGGAAAGTTATTATTCTATAACCTATGTCTATTGAGAATGGCCAGAAACATGAACAGTAGTGAAACCCAGAGTGGATCCATCAAAATTGAAAGTAGCTACAGAGAACACAGAGGCAGGGGAAACGAGGCTCATTTCCTTTCATCTGATCATGTCTTTCCAGCAAAAACAGGGTTTTACTTACTAAACCTAGAAACTCAACTAAAGTATTACACATTTTAGATATTAGTTTAGTGTAATAAATGTGGTGTCTTCTAAAACCTTATTGCATTATGGCAACCAAAACCCTTTCGTTGTTGACCCTAGTTTTCTGGGTCAACTTCCATCAGGACAGAAGTCCCCAGTCCTAGAAGACAGAGGGACGACAGGAGTTGAAATTTGTTGATAGCACTCATAATTTCATAATCCCATCTGGCAACACCTACTATCTCCAACTGCAATCCCCCTGTTTTCCCACTTAATATATCAGTTTCCTTGGAGAAAAGGAGAAACAAAGGTAGTCAGTTACTGAACTTCTTCCGTGTGCTAGATACTATATTGGTGATGTTGTAAATATTTTATTTAATCCTCCTGAAAACCTCTGTGATACATATAATAATATTTTCCATTCTTAATGGAGAGAAAAATTGAAGTTCATCGTTGTTAAATAAATTGCCTAAGGTAATTAATAACAAATAATAATTTATGTTAAGAAATAATAAATATCAGTAATAGTAGACAGTTTATTGAGTGCTGAGTATAATAAGCCATCAGGAACTTTCTCATCACTTTATATGTATTAACCCATTTAATCCTTGTAATAATTCTATGAAGTAGGTACTATTCTCATTTCCTATTCTATTTACAAGAAACCTAAGGAATATAAAAGATAAATGATATGTAAAAACAAAACAAACAAAAAAACAAAAAAACTCAGCTAGTAGGTAACAAAATTGGGATTTAAATCCAGACATTCTGGATTTTTAAGGCTTAGTTGTTAAAAATTAGATTTCATTAAGTTGCAGGCCCAGAACTTAAATCTAAACCTGTTTAAACCCAAATCCATACTCAGTTTCTTGCTGCTTCTAAGCCCTGTCCTAAGTCCTTGCTCACTTCACTAAAATCCTAGCCTCCAAAAACTTTGGCTAGCATCATCCCTCAGAGAGATCAATCTTTTTTGCTTTAAGCATAGTGGCTCATGTCTATAATTCTAGCACTTTGGGAGGCCCAGGTGGGAGAACTGCTTGAGCCCAGGAGTTTGAGACCAGCCTGAGCAACATAGCAAGACACCATCTTTATTACTTTTTTTTTTAAAAAGAAACTCCAGTAGAGCTAACCTACCTATTATGAACATCACTAATTTCCTAGAACTCATGTTGCCATGGTTTTCCCCTCAAACCGATTCTTTAACACGGATACCTGCAAGGATCAAGCCTAATTTGCCATATCACTTTAATCTGAGGCTAGATTTTCTGTGATCTCTTCCTAGTCTGTGTTTTCTTCTCCTAGCTCACTAAGACATAAACCTATATTCTAATAGGAAGTTTAGCTTAAATTACATAGCTAACTTAATATAATGTATAATTATGATATAATTGATAAATTAAAATTTATAATTAAATTATGAGTGATGCACAAAAAGCTCTAATAATGATGCATTTGCTGATTTTCTTCCCTTTTAGGGTTAATGCTCTTAAGTTTTTACATAAGCATATTTATCTTCAAATTGTCAGGGCAAGAAGTACGTGTTAAGTATTTATTGTTCCTATATCTTCATGTGTATTTCTGGAAACATTCTGGTGAGTTTCACTGAGCATGTCTCTGAATGTTTACTTCCTCTGTCCAGATAACTGTAAAGAGATCTAAGTCAAGGCTTCCCACTCTGTGTGTGGCCTCAAAACACACCTAAATTATTCCATTGATTCTAAGGTGGGAGCATATGGATATTTTAGTGAAAACACATAACAGCTGCTAAGAAAAAAACAAAAGGACCTCTCTTGTTGCAGGGTCAGAATGTTATCTCTGTGAAGTTTAGCACATTTCACGATGCCCAAAGGACACATGGGCATCATATTCAGCAAAGACCTTGTGAGGGTTTGATATTACCCTCCTGTGGGTTTCAAGCAGTGAGGGAAGAAAACCTCATTTAAAAGTACCTTTGTGATGCCATTAGGTTTCCATTACCTTCATGCAATGCTCGGCGAGCTAAAGCCTCAAATTCTTCAAAACTGTGTAGCAGGTAACAGTGCTCCTCCTTTGGGGCGGAAGCCATGTCATTCAGCTCTCGAATGTTCCCTTGCCATATGCCAAAAGTGAAGATCTCCACTCCTGAATCTCGCAGGGATGCCGCAATTGGTCTAGGGTCTCCCCCATTGGAATATCCATCAGTAATGAGAAATACAACTTTTGTTGAGTTTTCTCTAGCATGAAGAAGAATTTGCTGTAATGAAATGGGGAAAGTTAGTATGAATTTGTACTGTCTTGCCCTACTGTGTGCTTCTCTTCTTATGTAAGGCAGTACTTGCAAAGATCGTCAGTATTTCACAGGCATGAGGGATGGAAGCCCTAGTCAGAGAGTAAAACAGAAATAGGCCCTGATGAGAGCCTACAATGGTCTTCTCACAGAGCCACAACAAACCTCAAAAGCATTTAAAAACTATCATCATCATCATCATCACTGCTGGTGGAGCTTGCTAATGAAGTACAACAAACACTTATGGAATGAATTTTTAATCAATATTATCACTTAGTATTACATGATTTTTATTGATTCTCAGGCTCTCAAAATATGAACCAAATCTGAGTCCAAATTCCACAAATTATCTATCTATCTATCTATCTATCTATCTATCTATCTATCTATCTATCTATCTATCTATCTATCTATCTATCTTTATCTATCTATCTGTATCCAAACCACTGCACAATCATATGCTAAAATCCTAATGGGAAGGAAATTTAACAGAACATGTCTTTTCCAGAGTCAATAATGGCTGACCTGTTTCCTATATTTGTTTTTCCACTGCTCCTCCAAAAAACGTAGAATTGATTCAATACTTCGTCTTTTTGGACCACCCAGTACTAGCATAAAAACAGCCAGTTGGCCAGGCGCGGTGGCTCAAGCCTGTAATCCCAGCACTTTGGGAGGCCGAGGCGGGTGGATCATGAGGTCAGGAGATCGAGACTATCCTGGCTACATGGTGAAACCCCGTCTCTACTAAAAATACAAAAAACTAGCTGGGCGTGGTGGCGGGCGCCTGTAGTCCCAGCTACTTGGGAGGCTGAGGCGGGAGAATGGCGTGAACCTGGGAGGCGGAGCTTGCAGTGAGCCGAGATCACGCCACTGCACTCCAGCCTGGGAGACACAGCGAGACTCCATCTCAAAAAAAAAAAAAAAAAAACAGCTAGTTTTGGTGGTATCCAGAAATACTGATTCACTAAATCTGACACTGGGACTTTATTATTTTAGGACAAGTGAATTCTGTTTTACAATGATATATGCTCTTCCTTCTCTACAGATAGAATTTTTAGAAAATGAAAACTTTTAAAAAGACATTTATATATTGCCATTGATGCTTTGTAACACCAGACCATAAAGGCACAAGAACTCCAGTGGTGAATCTCGCATTTAATTCAATTTGCTGTTGTTGCTTTTCACTACAGATGGGTAGAAAAGATAAAAAAGCACCAGGGTATATTTTCTGGTAAGTTCTTAGAAAAAATTCCTGTTAAAAAATAAATTAATTTTTAAAAAAGAACTTAATGTTTATTAGGCAAGAATTCAATAAACACTGCATGTTTTTCAGAAGGTAGGCAGGAAGAGTGACAGTTGCATCCTACATTGTGTTAAAATGAAAAGGAGATACTGTGATTTTTTAAATGTTTGATACAATTCACTTTAGGGTGCAGACTCACTATAAGATCCAGATTCTCAGACTATGAGATTCATGTCTGTAGAAAGCAATCTTCATTAGTATATAATCAGTGGGTATTGATTGCAATTCAATAATTATTACCTAAATTTAGTTAGTGTTTGTGAATCAAAGCTAAAGCTGTTAAACCTGAATTTAAGGAAAATTAAGCGAAACTAACAATGCCTCCAGAAATATCTGGAAAGCCAGCAGTTAGAGAAGGGGTATTCAAACACTTCACCACACTCCTTGTCAAAAACCAAATGAGATCAAGGAAAATCGCACAGATGGGATCACACCAAAGACAGGCACAGAGGGTGGCTTCTGCGACAGAGTAGCATTCGGGACGTTACTGGAGACATTCCCCAAATACTCACACCAAGGGGCCCAATCAACACTCTTGAAATTCTTGGCTCTTAAAGTTTAAAAAGCTGCCCTCTTGATGAATGACAGGAAGATTTAGAATGAATGCTTGGTAAGTGTGAAATTTTTCCACTCTAGAGAAGAAAAAACCTCTGAGGAGAGGAAGAGGGAAAGAGTTAGGGGAGAGTAAGAAATGTGAGATGTTGCTGTGAGACCCTGAACTCTCCACACTCTCTCCATACCCCTAACTCTGTCACAGAAGAAGAGATGATTGACAAGCCTCCCTTTAGACCCAGAGGTCCCCAGGTCCTCTTTCCATCTGGATATCTGGGATGGTGGTATATCCCAAAGAAGTGCCCTTGGTCCCAATGACAGGACAATAGAGCAGTGGTACCCAACCTTTTTTTTTTTTTTTTTTTTTTTGAGTCAGAGTCTCAATCTGTCACCCAGGCTGGAGTGCAGTGGTGTGATCTTGGCTCACTGAAACCTCTGCCTCCCAAGTTCAAGCTATTCTCCTGCCTTAGCCTCCTGAGTAGCTGGGACTACAGGCTCATACCACCACGCCCGGTTAATTTTTTTATTTTCAGTAGAAACAAAGTTTCACTATTTTGTCCAGGATGGTCTTGATCTCCTGACCTCGTGATCCACCTGCCTCAGTCTCCCAAAGTGCTGGCATTACAGGCGTGAGCCACCATGCCCTGCCGCAGGAGCCACCACGTCCAGCCAGTCCCCAACCTTTTTGGCATCTGCGACCAGTTTCCTGGAAGACAATTTTTCCACGAACTGGGATGGGGCTGGAGGACAGTTTCAGGATGATTCAAGCGCATTATATTTATTATGCATTTTATTTCTATTATTTTTACATTATAATATAAAATAAAATAAGTATACAAGTCACTATAACGTAGAATCAGTTGGAGCACTGAACTTGTTTTCCCACAACTAGATGGTCCCATCTGGGGGTGATGGGAGACAGTGACAGATCATTAGGCATTAGATTCTCATAAGGAGCGCACAACTTAGATCCCTCGCATACAGTTCACAATAGTGTTCATGCTCCTATGAGAATCTAATGCTGCCGCTGATCTGACAGGAGGCAGAGCTCAGGTGGTAATGCTCGCTTGCCCACTGCTCACTCCTGGTGTGTGGCCCAGTTCCTAACAGGTCATGGATCAGCATCAGTCCACAGCCTGGGTGTTGGGGCCCCCTGCAATAGAGTAAAACTACTCTAATGGGTGGTGAAGGAGAGGGCACCTGATGAAGCTTATGTATTCCAGAGAGGTGTAGCAGAGAGAGAGTCAATGCAATTTTAAGACTCTTGATGGAGTCTTGCAATAATAAAGGTACGGCAGTAGATGACACCATAGACCTCGTGAGCCAACAAGAGATGTGTCTCTCTCGGGCAATATCCATGGGAAGAGATCCTGGAAGCCCCAGGAGATAGCTGCATCAAAGGTGACAAAACTAACCGATAGACATGCGGATGACCAACAAAGATCATCATGACTATTGATGAAACAACTGGGCATCTCAGAGGATGGGAGCACAGGACGTGTCAGAGCTGAGAGGTGAATCTCTCTTCCTTTGCTGTAACTTTGCCCAAGCCCCAGAGCTTCAAGTCAACTACAGGGAGGAAGGGAAGAGGTAATATTTCTCAACGTGACTTTGTTTTCAAAAATGCAGTGCTTGAGAGACTTCTGATTTTGAGTTTGCTTAGATGTGCCTACATGAAGTTTCTGTCATCAGGAGAATTGGGGTCACAACATGTAAATTAAATTTAGTATTGGGGAAACAGAGGTTAAAACATTTTAATCAGCAGATAGTGAATTTATTTATCTTTTACATACACAGTTTCTCTTCCTGATGAAACCTTGTGATATCTTGGAAAGTAGAGAAAACTTTTTGGAATCCTGCCATCACCACCTATTTAGAAGGAAAGGTAAGGGCTAGAAATGAAGGCCAAGGCTGGAAGAGAAGGAGGTCACTTTGACCCCTCTACAACACAGTTCAAAGATATCCAGGGCAGACAGGCCCAGTATTTCAAGGCCAAGGGTGGCTTCAAACAGAAGCCTAGTCTTCTTCCTAAATGTAACTTCCTTGAAGGCAGGTATTTTTGTGTATTTTTTAAAGTCATCAAAACCCAGAGACTAGAACAGTGCTTGGCAAATGATACGCGCTCAATAAATATTTGTCAATAAGGAGTGGCCCATCGTGCAGCAATTCTTCCAGATGCTCAAACAAAAACCTTGGAATCATCCTTATCTCCTGTGTCTTCCCGTGTCTTGCTTTAAAAAGTTTCCCCACCGCAAGCCTATTAAATATTCTCACATACTTTTCGTTAATGCTTATATTTTTAAAATATTTAAGTCCAAATAGATATCTTTTGTCTTTACTGTGACATAGAGACTACTTTTATTTTTATTAAACAGAATAAGCAATTTTCCTGCAAATCATTTACTGATTAAACTGTTCTTTCCCTGAGTCTAGTCTCTCCATCCAGGTTTATCACTTTACTTGTTTATTCTTGGCCTACACCATCCTGTCTCGGCTGCTATAGCTTTATACTATTTTTTTTGTGTGTGTGTGTGTCTGGTAAGGAAAGTCTACCACGTTTTTTTCTCTCTATTAAAATGTTTGTGTTTAACCTTGAATTTTTCTTTTCCAATAGAGCTTGAGAGTCTGCTTATGACACTCTTCATTAAAATGTGTCTATCTAATCATTTGATCCAGTAATCCCACATCTAGGAATCTATCTGAAAGATACACTAGCAGATACACAAAAACAGACAGAACCAAGGACCAGCCCCAGTAGAAATGGGCATCTCTAAAGCCCCCACTGTGGTCTCCAAATATTATTACCCACTAAAAGGAATTGGTGAAGAAATGGTTGCTTTCAGGTCTATGGCAGGGAATGTTCAAAATGAGCTTGCAACATCCTCTCAAGTAGGAAAACAAAGATGCTATTCAAGATCCCTAAAAACATGCCCAGAAGAAACAGGAGCCAGCCTAAAGAGGCTCCTTCTGGCTAAATAAAGGTCCATTTGAGTATCACTAAAAAAAAAATTGAAGTGGATTTAAATGTATCAAGTATAATATAGACATTTATGTGTATGTACAGGTGTGTGTGTGTGTGTGTGTGTATTTACATTTTTAGTTAGTACACATTCCAGGGGAAAAGTGTTATTGACATAAATAATTGGAACAAAGTGAAATATGTACACACAAATACACACTTTTTGTTGTTGTTCAGAACCACCTTTGAGGAAAAGTCCAATTATCTGTTATGTATGAGATGAAATGAGACATTTTAATTTGTCTTTAAAATTATACTTTTCCATATTTGAAGGGTAACTCCTAGTTCTAGTATGCCAAGATGTGGCAAGTTGCGTTTACACTATCCTTGCTCTTTGCCAAGTAATAACTCGCTTTCTGTCTGATTGTTCCCCTCTGAAGTCACCGTCTCACTTCCACAGACACCCGCCCTAAGCTTGTGCGCATTTTGATTACTGTTTCTTCTACAAGGCCACAGCAGTTAACTGTAAGCAAGACATTAAAAACGTGAGAATTTTCCTAGAAAGGAGAAGAAGTGGAAAAAAAAAAAAAAAAAGAAGGAGATTGTCTTTTCAGTGTGGTATTCTCAGTAGTGTCTGGCACAAAGTATTTGTTCATAACTATTTCTTCAATGAATGAATGGATGAATGAGTGCAGTGGATAAACTACAGGATACTCTGGAGCAGAGTTACTTGAGTGAGTCGGTCTTGAGTGAGTAGTTAGTGTGTCTGGGCACATGCACTGTGTATGTTCTGTATAGTTTTGTACAACAAAGATAAACTTATGTGCGCCTTGATTGTCCTTCTGAAACAAACGAATGCTATTTCATAATATCAATCTAGCTCCTGTCAATAACATTCTTTAACATCCACATTAGGATTTAGCAGTGATTTCTTGCTGTACTACTCATTACACACAAAACACTTCAAGCATGATTCTATTTTTCTTCTCTTTTTACAGAGAACTGGTGAATATTTACAGGAACCATTACATCTGTTGACAAGACAATATATTAAGCTTAAAATAGCAAGAATAGCAGGACTAGTAGTCCAAGCAAAGAATTACACAAGATCTGGGTTTGGAATGTACTTTAAGGATAGAGGAGGGGTGGGGATTTACTGAAAATAATTTACCCCTCGCCCCAATCTTTGTGCTTCATCGTACTTGAATAAAAACATTATTTCCATCAAAACATTTTTATACCCCAGATTTAAGAAGTAAATAGATTTGTGGTAATGTTTGTGGAACGTACTAGAAGCCCAGCACTTGATTCTCTTTTCAATGTTCCTGAAATAGTTTGCATCATCTGTTAGCCTTTGTGAGGCATTTAAGAAACAGAATTTTTGGGTCCAGAATACTGAATGAGACAAACCCTCTGCTGCCAAAGAAAAACTCAACATGGACTTTGTATGGCAAAAGGTTATCACCATCTGTATTATATCAAGCCTCTGATTAGCTTGTTTAAATATCTGGCAGGAAAGTAAGCTTCCCTTGTCCAGCAGTAGTCATTAGAATGACAAAAATGCAGGGTTGTGTAACATTGTTCTAACACCCGAGATCCATCACCATTACACAAGACTGCACCCCCACTCCATGTCAGGCTGCAAGAGAACTGTTTTGAAAAATTGTCTTGAAAGCAAAAGAGAGGTCACAGCAGATCTGGCATGGGGACAGTGTTTGCTCTTGGGCTCCATTAATTAAACTATGTGCCAATATCATACCAACTGCAACACAACCTTAGTTGCAATTATCCATTGTGACCAGCCTTGACTGAGAATACTAACTAGAGAAGCTAATAAAGTCTCTTTTTGTTATTGTTATTGTTTTGTTTTGTTTCCGGGGACAAAGTCTCACTCTGTCGCCCAGGCTGGAGTGCAGTGGTGTGATCTTGGCTCACTGCAACCTCTGCCTCCTGGGTTCAAACAATTCTCCTGCCTCAGCCTCCCGAGTAGCTGGGATTACAGGCATGTGTCAGCATGCCCAGCTCATTTTTTGTATTTAGTAGAGTTGGGGTTTTGCCATGTTGATCAGGCTGGTCTTGAACTCCTGACCTCAGGTGACCCACCCACCTCAGCCTCCCAAAGTGCTGAGATTACAAGTGTGAGCAACCGCTCCCAGCCATAAAGTCATGTTTTAAAGAACTTGATCAATCTTGATGAGCCAATAGAAAAAAATATAAATAAATAAATAAATAACTGGATACAATGAACTAATACCTACTATGACTATATGACACCTATTCTCCAAGGGGCAGAAAATTAGTAAATTATGTCAGTGTTTCAATCTGTTTTCCCCATATATTGTTTCTGTGTTAAGAAACATTTAGTTCAAACAATGCACCATAAGCTACTTGTAATACTTCGCCCTTCAAAGTCTAAAATTTCACCACGCTTTGTCTGTTATTTAGTTAGTATTTCTAATTTGAATCTCAGGTGTTCTTCAGTTCAAAGGCTGTTAACAGTTTTATATTTAACATTATTTATGTGAAGAGAAGCTATTCTGTTCATTGTTTTCTGGATTTAATATATTCTAGTATGTTTTTGTTTTTATCTCATCCTACTTCCAAGCTTTTCTTCTATATCACTGTTTCGCAGTGTTGATCTCTTCTCTATTTCTAATTGAGATTGAATCTCGGCATTGCATTTATTTTCCTTATTACAATATTTCTGTCTTTTATACAGTTTTGCTTTATTCTTTTCAGTTTCTTGGCCAGTTTCGTTTGAACTTTAGTCTGTTGTTTATTTTCTCTTTTCTCATCTCCATTTCAAAGTTTTATTAATTTATGTTAAGCACATGTAACCCCTTCATTCGTTCATTCGTTCGTTTGTTCCTTCCTTCCTTCCCTCGCTTCCTCCTTCCTTTCTTTTCTTTTGTTCCTTTCGTTCCTTTCCTTTCTTCCTTTCTTTCTTCCTTTCCTTCTTTCCTTCTTTCGTAGGGAATTCTTATACTTTATATCTTACATATCTTACATTCTACCTTTATTTTATTTAGCAGAAAATTTTCAAAGAAGCCAGATACAGTTGTGAGTTTTTATTCTGCTTTTTCACCATCCATGAATGAAGACGTATATTCAGTCATAGTGTTTGCAACAAACAATAAACCACTAACTGGGTAAAAGTAAAATGAGTGTTGGAATTTATGGCTGTAAATTTTGCTATCTATTATTATTAATATTATTAAAACAAGCTGATAACCTACCCAAATGATCAGCGAAGAGGTTAATCCTCTTATTTTTAACAAATAAGCCACAGCCTGTGTCTGAAAATGGATGGCCTAGATCACCAATCCCCAATAGAACTTTCTGTGATGCTTGATGTATCATTTGTTCCGTTTCATACAGTAGCGACATATGGCTATTGAGCACTTGAAATGAGGCTACTGTAACTGAGAAATTGAATTAATGACTTTGCATAACTTTAATCAACTTAAATTTAAATAGACACACGTGTCTAGTGGCTACAATACAGGACAGTGTAAAGCAAGATAGATACATCCTCATCCCAGGATGAAAAAACAAAACATCCAGAGAAGGCCTATGAAAATATTCTGTAAATCCAAGATATACAAAATCAACTGGAGGATTTGGAAGAGTATGTAATTTAATACTAAAATAAGAAAATAAGCATAATTACAGCTGTGGTTCACACCTGTAATCCCAGCACTTTGGGAGTCTGAGGCAGGCAGATTGATTGAGCCCAGGAGTTCAACACCAGGCTGGGCAACATGGAGAAACCGTGTTTAAAAAAAAAAAAAAATGCAAAAATTAGGCTGGGCATGGTGGTGCACACATATAGTCCCAGCTACTCGGCTGGCTGAGTAGGACAATTACTTGGGCCCAGGAGGTGAATGTTGTAGTAAGTCAAGATGGTGCCACTGCACTCCAGCCTGGGTGACAGAATGAGACCCTGTCTCAAAAAAAAAAAAAAAAAAGGAGAAGAAGCATAATAAACTGGTGCTTGTATTACTAGGATTTAGAAAGTCAAAGCCTCTATAAAAACAAGAAGAACTGAAAGCCATGGAAAGAGAATACACTAAAATGAAAAGAGAGATGTGTAAGAGAGGAATTTGATAAGAAACTAATGCATGAAAACTCAAAATAATGAAAGACAGAGATCCACATTGTCACATTGTTCATAGTGAGATAAAAATGTCAGAAATTCAAATTGATAAAGTTTAGTACAAATTTTAGTGTAGAAAGCTGTTGACTAGTCTCAAATAGCCACAAAATTTTATATAAATACTACCAAACTGAATTCAAATAACATTCAAAGAAACTTTCTTGTTCATGTGATAAGGCTTATTCCTCAAATATAAATATATATTAAAATTAGAAAGTCTTTTGCTCCAATGCAACACAATTATTATCCCAATTAAAAGGAAATAATAATCCAATATGCTGAAAAGACATTTAATAAAATTATTTTTTGCTTTGCTTATCAATAAAAATTAGGAATAAAAATATGCCTCATTAGTATGATAGATTATCTATCTCAAAACAATAATGGAAACCATGTTCAACTATAAAAGAACAGCAGATTTTCCAAGTAGATAAGAAATAAATCAGTAGTATTAAGTATTTAAAATCCTTTTGAAATTTCTAGCTAACATAAGAAGACACAAAACCATAGAAAGTGTTATACTTTTTAAAGCTTCTGCTCCTTCTCAAAAAGTCAGAAAGAAAACAACAAGCTGGAAAATACATGTATTATACTTGTCAAATATAGTATTAATGTCTTTAAAATATAAATAATTTTTATAGATCTCTAAGGAGGAGAAAAGAGAAAAAATAACAGAAATACAGTTGAGCGTTTTTGACCAAACAAAACAAAGACCAAAAAAAGAAATTGTATTTGCCAGAAAATATGAAAAATGTTTAACTTCACTAATACCAAAATAACATAAGTTTAAAAATAGTAACACTGTTTTTTTTAACTTCTCAAATGGCCAAGGTTTTCTTTAAATTTCAAAATTGCAAAATATGTAGGAAAACAGATATTTTTGTTGGGAATGCCACCTGTCCTGGTAATATTTGGGAGACGGTTTGACAAAGTGATCAAAGCCTTAAAATTTTCACATGATTTGAACTTAAATTCTACAGTTAAGAGTATCTTAAGGAAATAACCATGGATACACACACAAAATGATCAAAAGGATGTATGTGTATCCCAGAATAATTTGCAATGATAAAAAATTAGAAACAATATAAAGTTCCAACAATAGGACACGTACACTAGTTAAGTAAATTATAGGTAATCACATAATATTATTACAATGTCATTATTGAACACTATTAATTTTAAGAAGTAGCTAACCAAACACCATGATTTCATTACCTATATGTACCTTACATTAGTGTGCATGTATGTGGAAATGTACAGTGTGTCTGTGTGTGTGTGTATAAGTGTGACTGACTCATACAGTATATACTTATGTATACACACATAACGATGTTTTGGTCAATGACAGACCACATATACAACCGTGATCTCATAAGATTATATTGCCATATCTTTACTCTGCCTTTTCTATAGCTATGTTTAAATACACAAATATTTAACATACTGTTACAATTGTCCACAGTATTCAGTACTGAAACATACCGTAAGGGTTTGTAGCCTAGAAGTAATAGGCTATACCATCTAGCCTAGGTGTATAGTAGGCTATCCCACCCAGGTTTGCATAAATACAGTCTCTGATGTTCACACAATAACAAAATTGCCTAATGATGCTTTTCTCAGAGGGGTATCCCCATTGTTAAGTGATGTATGACTGTACATCAAAATGTTGACTGTCTCCTAGTAGTGTCTTTAGGGTTTTTCATTTACTTCTATGTTATAGTTTGTTGTTTTTGTTTGCCATTTCCAAATTTTCTCTTCTATGCTTCCTTTGGACAGCATCATGTAAACTCAGAACTTTGAGTCTCACTTATAGTCTAATGGCTCCTAAATCAATGTCAAACTCTTCAACTTCCAACGTGAAGTTCCAGTGGCCCAGTATACACCTCTGTCTGAATGCACCATGAGGTTCCTCAAACTCAACATACCCTCTCCACACACAAATACGGGTTCCCTCCTCCTGTTTTCAAGATATATCAAATATCTTTCAAGTCTGAAATCTGGGAGTAATCTATGGTGCCTTCTTTCTGACCTATCACATTTAGTAACCATCCAGATGTGTACATTTCCAAATTATCTATCTAATTCACAATCTAATCGCTCCAGTCATGGTTCAGGAATCTGAAATCTGGCTTCTTGAAAATCAAGAGTTGCTTTAAACATCTGTAGCTGAAGCTGTTCTTCTTTCAAATCCATTTTCTGACCTGCCATCAAAGCTATCTTTCTGAAATACTGATCTGATTGTGTCTTTAAACTTCTAATGTTTTCCCTCTGCCTACAAAATAAAGTCTAAACTTTTTTACGTGTCCTTTTACTATCTAGTCCTAGATAATGCTTCCAACCGCAACCCTTACCACACCCTTGTCTCCGGTCTACCCTCTCCCCAACCCCATTTTTGCCCTCTATTTTAGCTACATCAATCTATCTGGAGGTTCTGAAATATACCATGCATTCTTGATGTTTGCTCTGCTTGGAAATTCTTAACAACCCTTTCATCTCCCAATATGTCCATCTCTGATTCTTACTAGTTCTTCAAATTTTAGATCAAAGTTTCCTCCTTTAAACTTTCCCAAATTCTTCTGTTATGCATAAAATCAGTGCCCCCACTCACATTCCATTATATTAATCCCATCGTAATGAATTCTTATAGGTCTGACTACATCCCAAGCCAGAAGGCAAGATACTCTATGGCAGGAAATTGAATCTTATATTCTTACTCTATTGATAAAAAAGATTAACTATGAAGTAAGAGAATGAAAGCAATTGCCTTAATTTGTGCTAGCTGTATGTCCACCATGCAGAATAAATTAACACATTCTAGGCCAAAATGTTTTTAGTAAATTCCATCCTGCAATCATGAAATGAAAATTCATGTAAGTATCATATGTAAACTTATTTTACCAGATCCATAGTGAGCATCTATCATATACCAGGCACTGTGCTAGGGATTTACCAATTGTAATATTTGATGATACAACCATTAACCAAAAACAAACAAAATAAGTAAATAAATAGATAAAACAATGACAAAAGTATAAACTGGAAGCAGTATTCCGCAGTAATTGAGCTTTCCTATTTATACTGTAATTTTAAGTCAATCATTTTTAGCCAATCACAAATGCTTCATTTATTTTAAGTATTTACTTGGGCTTCACAGACTGAGAGTCTAGAAAGAAAGAAAAAAGTTGGTTGTCCCTATAACATTTAGGCTATTTATTACAGCCTAGCCAAATCACAGATGAACCAGAGGGTCAAAGAAGAACTAAATCTCAAATTTATGGTCATGAGGTTTTCCACCCACATACATGTTTTAGTTATTGAACACGGATACAAATCATTTTGAAATGAACCCATAGGGACAGTATATCAAATTGTGAAATGATATGCACAGGAGTTGATGAGTAGCAGACTTAATTAAATGGTTTAAAAAAAAAACATGCAGAAGACCAAACAAATTTCTAATAATGACAAATTCTACCATTTGGAATAAAGGCACATAGGGAATAAAGAAAATCTGAATAGCAAAAAAAAAAAAAAAAAAAGTCATCAGAATCCAAATGAAAATTGGAGGCTAAATGACCTATTATTCTTAAACAAATTGCTAATTGATTACAGGATAAAAAAAATCAAATTGGCTGGGTGCGGTGGCTCATGCCTGTAATCCCAGCACTTTGGGAGGCCGAGACGGGTGGATCATGAGGTCAGGAGATCTAGACCATCCTGGCTAACACGGTGAAACCCTGTCTCTACTAAAAAATACAAAAAATTAGCCGGGTGTGGTGGCGGGTGCCTGTAGTCCCAGCTACTTGGGAGGTTGAGGCAGGAGAATGGCGTGAACCTGGGAGGTGGAGCTTGCAGCAAGCCAATATCGCGCCACTGCACTCCAGCCTGGGTGACAGAGCGAGTCTCCATCTCACAAAAAAAAAAAAAAAAAAAAATTCAAACTTAATTTTATTATCAATATTGTTATGAGTAACTCTATCATTTCAGTTGAGATGTTAAATTCCTATACAATATGATCAAGTAGCACTTAGCCCAAACATCAAAGATATTAGAGAAATTATATCACATGCTAATGTCAAGAGGTCAAAGGAGAAAGTAAGATAATCTTAAATGGCCCAAGTATTACATATGGTATTTGGGCATCAGTGTATGATTCTACAAACAAATTAGGGAAAGAACAGAGAGGTGCTTACTTAATATGACCAACAGAGCTATTGTAAACCAATGGCCAAAATCATGCCTGAAGCATTGTCATTAAATTCAAGAACAAGGCAAGAATGCCTCATCACTTTTTTTTTTTTTTTTTTTTTTTTTTTTGAGACAGAGTTTTGCTCTTGTTGCCCAGGCTGGAGTGCAATGGCATGATCTCAGCTCACTGCAACCTCCACCTCCCAGGTTCAAATGATTCTCCCCACCTCAGTCTCCCAAGTAGTTGGGATTACAGGTGCCTGCCACCACACCCGGCCAATTTTCTGTATTTTTAGTATAGATGGGGTTTCATCATGTTAGCCAGGTTGTTCTCGAACTGCTGACCTAAGGTGATCCACCCGCCTCGGCCTCCAACAGTGCCTCATCACTTTCATGTGAGAAGTTTAGCTGTTGTAACAAGGCAAGAAATATAAATGTGTAAAAAAAACTTAATCATATTTCAGATGAAAGAGAATACATTGAAAGACAATATTGAGAAGTACTGAGAAAGATTGATATACAAGAATAACTATTTCAACTGCAAAATTTTGCAGTAACAACTGATCAGCAATAGGAGATTTCTAAAATCCAATTGTGGTATATCTACATGAAAAAATATACTTGAAAGGTAATTTTAGAGGAATCTATTATATGGAAAAATTTTCATTATGCAATCTTAAAAATGAAAATTATAGCATGTGCCTTTACTACATATGTCATATAATTAGGTATGCCCATACATATATAAAAAGAGTGAGAGACAAAAACTGTAATTATTATTATGTTTTCCTGCTTTATCTAAGCTATTAATTTGTATATTATTTCCATAAGGAAAATAAGCAAAAATTATTTTAGAGAAACATGCAAACAGAAGAAGAAAGTTAGTAAAGACTTTTAATGGTTACCCTCGAATTAAATGCATTCACAAGTGTGTAAAGACATTTTGCAATTTATAGAGGCTTTGCAAATTTATTTGGCAAATTCACAAAGAATGAGGGCAACCACACTCTGTTGTGTGGGAGGATAATCACTTAATTAGCTTAAACAAAGATTTACTGGATGCATATAGGAATATTTTTTCCAATCCGAAAGTAGGGAGAAGAGCTGGGTCTCAAGAGGGATTGAAACCAGGAACAAGCAAGCCACTAGAAGCTATGGTGGCTATTTCCTCTAACCTTACATTTATTTCCTCTGGAGTTACACAGTATGTTGTCACCACTTTTCTTTGTATATCTTCTTCACTTACTCTTTCTTATGTTGATGAGATTTCTATGGTTCTCTGTGCAGTCTTAACTCTGTATTACCTGTCTACTGGTAACAAAACCAAAAAACACCTACTCTTTCAGGGCTCTTTGTGCCCTAATTCAGATTCCCAGAAAAAAAAATATAAATGAACTATCTCAATCTCTGGATTGCCACCTGCTATCCAAACAGAAAGGGACAACCCTCATAGGTAGGCAGTGGACTGAAGAGGGTGGGCACGGTCCTCAGTGAAAGTGGCTGTTGATTGACTGGACTGCAAAAAATATGAGCTACGAAGAGAAGAAATAATTTAATGCTATGCTTAGGCTTAGCCAGTAGAACAATTATTTTGGAAATGTATCAGGTCAAACTGTTCTTCCAAAAGAGCACCAAATGCCAGGAAGCATGTGTAGACATTAGGAGAATTTAAGTGTAAAAATATTACTGAGAAAGAAGAAAAATGTGATGCATGATTCAAAGCTGTTAGAAAACAAATAATGTCTTCTTACCAGGTATTTTAACACTTACCATAAACAAAAAGTTTAGAGGGAATTTAGAACACATGAAAGACATGGAAAATCTAACCATTATCTTGCAAATACTTAGGCTTCAGCAACAAGCCAACTCTGGAATGCTTCAAAAAGCCAAATATATTTCAAATCAAATCTGACACAAGGGGGATGCAAATGAGTGGAGGTTGAAGAGAGACTTTTTAAGTTCATGAACTTACTGTGTACTTTCTTTTCATAATTATCTTAAATTCATAAAAAATATTTAATTTGTGACATTTATTAGCATTCCAAATAAATGACATTTGGAAGTTTGTTTCATTTTTTTTGTTTGTATGATTGACCACATGACCACATAAATAAACCAGGATGGAGCAAAATATTCTGTTTCTTATCTTTAAAAAACTGAAATTAAACCCCAAATGATTTGGGGTTGACTTTTATTCATAGATTAGAAGATTAATTATCTGTATTTAAATGATCAATCAATGACAGTAGTCATATTTATATACATTATCTTTCAAATGTGTTGATTTTTAAAATTATTCTGAATAAAATGTAGTCTCTGGTGGATTAAACTATCCTTACAATTCAGTTATATGCTTCCTCTTACAACGGGGGCAGTGTTCTTTAAATATGCACTGGATATATAAATGAATCTAATTTATTACCTACCATACTTGAAGAAAGATTTTAGTAAGCATTGATGATCATGGAGCTAATTGCTACAGCAAGATTTTGGGATTTTGTTTTGTTTTGTTTTGTTTTATACCTGAGGAAAGTACTAAAATAGTCAAAAGGAGTTGGGTTTTTTCTTTTGTGAAATGGGTAGTGTATGAAAAGAATAGAAATGTTATGATGCAGGGGAATGCTGAGTATCTCAGATTAGGATAAATTGAATTTAGCTGGAAGACCAAGTCTTGTACTAAGGTTTGGTATATACATTTACAAACTTAAGTGTAGGCTGAATGATTGTTTGAGAGTAATACGTAAGGTCATTTAGGACTAAAAGAAAATTTGATTTTTGCTTGGGTTACATTTTATTTCAATAAAGGGTGTGAGGTGGAGTGCTGACCTTGGATTAAAGGAACCTAAGACTTCAGAAAGCTATATAAATAAAAAGGACAGAGGCAGATATCTTGCAGCTAAAAGATATGATTTCCTACTGCCTCAGTGGCTTGGTCTCTGCAAGGACTGGTAGAAATATCTGTTAAAGTATGTGAGGTGGGAGATGCTAGCTGATATGATTATATCATGTAAGAATGGCATCTGAGAGAGGATGAAGTGGGTGTGAGATAAGGGTGGTAAGCTGGGATTATCAGGCAATTTAGAGAGTGCCCATTCAAATGACAATCTCCAAACATCCCCTTCTGTTAGACCTTTATCTGCTCCAGCCTGCCTTCCGCTTGGTCATAGGCATACCCAAGTTCCTTTCACAGCTGCCCTCTCTGCCTCCTGACTTTGCAATGAACTTCATTGGTGAATATATATCAGTGTGTCCTGCATCTATTAGATCTTCTGACAACATGACATAGAGGTAGTTTTGCGTGGTGGTTAAGAATTTAGACTTTGGCCCAGACTACCTGGATTTGAACCCTAGTTCCTCAACTTAACCAATTCATAATTACATAGAGAATGTAATTACATAGAGAATTACATTCTCTATGGTTCAGTTTCTTCATCTGCATTTTGGTAATAATAATAACAACCTAACTAGCCAGGTCCGATGGCTGACACTTGTAATCCTAGCACTTTGGGAGGCTGAGGCAGGTAGATTGCTTGAGCTAGGAGTTTGAGACCAGCCTGGGCAACATGGCAAAACCACGTCTCTACAAAAAATACAAAAAGAATTAGCCAGGTGCGGTGGCTTACACCTGTAGTCCCAGCTATTCCGGAGGCTGATGTGGAAGAATCACCTGAACCTGAGAAGTTAAGGCTATAGTGAGCCGTGATAGTGCCATGGCATGCCAGCCTGGGCAACAGAGCAAGACCCTGTCTCCAAAATAATAATAATAATAATAAATGATAGGCCAGGCGCGGTGGCTCAAGCCTGTAATCCCAGCACTTTGGGAGGCCAAGACGGGCGGATCACGAGGTCAGGAGATCGAGACCAGCGTGGCTAACACGGTGAAACCCTGTCTCTACTAAAAAATACAAAAAACTAGCCGGGTGTGAAGGTGGGTGCCTGTAGTCCCAGCTACTTGGGAGGCTGAGGCAGGAGAATGGCGTAAACCCGGGAGGCGGAGCTTGCAGTGAGCTGAGATCGGGCCACTGCGCTCCAGCCTGGGCGACAGAGCGAGACTCTGACTCAAAAAAAAAAAAAAAAAAATGATAACAACCTAAGTAAGAAAGCTTGCTATTGTGAATATTTAATAAATTCATATGGGCAAAGTGCTTAAAGTGGTACCTGACAAGTACTAATCATTCATTATCATATACCGTGATTCCTCCAAGGAACTTTGAACATGTTGCTAGAATACATCTGTCAAGTAGATAAACCAATTACAATGCAACCATCATTTTATGCAGAACAGTGAATGAAAACCAGTAATCATGCTTATTACTGATAGGATATGGGATTAGGGAAAATTGTGACTCTATAACCAATAACCACACAACTCCACCTGAGCCAAAAAGTAGGTGGTAACGCTTTTGGCAGAAGAGCAGAAAAATAACTATTTGAATCTGTGCAATACTGAGGAGAACATTACAGGAGTGGTTAAAGGGCAGTTGTGACAGTGATAAGGAGAATGGACATGAATTTAAAAGCCCAGAGCCTGCAGATTCCCTCTGAACTCACTGGATGAGCTTCTCTCTCCAGAGGTGCTGTAAAGTTTACCTCCTTGATCACATTTTTGGAAAAACAGGTAGGAGTCTACATCTGTCTGAGATCCTTCTAAACACTTTATATTGCTCTCTCAGGAAAGTGATCTGAATTTGCTAAAATTATCCTATCATTTCAAAAGTCAAGCATCCACTGAATAGTCCTTTGAGATGTTATAACTGTTTTGTTTCAGTTATTTGCAACAGAAACAAATTCAGGAAAACACAATATAATGCTTGATATACTAAAATGAAATGCACTAAAGATATATCTTTTCAAGAATTCTAAAGTTTTAATGAATATCATTTTCTAGGTCTTGTAGGAGGTACAAAGTCAACTAAGATGGGATCTTTGTCCTAAGCAAGCAGAGGGAAGACAACAAACGTAACAAGGGAGTTATAAGCCATGTATATACATCTCTGTAATTTGCTTATCTAATAATGTCTCCCTACAGTATTTCCCCACATTTTGGGAAAATATCAAATTGGTGAATACAGATTCCTCTGAAAAATTCCCACAAGAACCGTACTGCTGTGACTTCAGTCACCTTTGCCTACTAAATTTTGATACTTGGTCTCATCTCATGAAACAACAGGAGAAAGAGGAAATATCGAAAGAGAAAATGTGAAAGGAAATAAAGAAAAAGGCATTGGTGCTTTCTGTGTCTGTGGACTCTCAAATGCTGGCCCATGTGTGAGTTCTTTGAAGAATGCTCTACATTTTCTCAGATCCCACTTCCAGTACTGCACCTAGTAATTTCTTACTGCTGGAGTTCTCTGCTTAGTGGGCAATAAAGTGATTTCAGTTGAGCTATTTTCCATAGTTCTTCACCTGCGGAAATGTCAGATACCCTTGCTTTGCCAAAAGTTGATAGTGCAGACTGGTCCTCAGCCTCCCTCTCGAGCTGCCACAGAGGACCCTGCTGTGGTCCACCCAGACCTTCCAGCCTTCCCCTGCCAGCATCTGCATCTCTGCCTGAGGACTTTCTTGGGTGCCTGGAGATGACTTTGCCTACTTGCAGTGGACAGAAAAGTGACAGAGAATTATTGCCCTGCAGGGAGCAACCCTCGGCAGTGACTGACATGAGGTAGTCTCTAAATACCTGAGACCTATCACCCTTAAGTTGTGATACTTCTAAGGCCTGAATTCTACACTGGCTCCCAGTGTTCCCTAGTGGAATTAAGAACAACTACTGCTCTATGGTGCTGTTGGCTGGCTTCCCTTCCTTGTCTCATTTCCCCACTCTCACATCAATATTTACTAGGACCAACTCCCCAATAAGCTACTTACACTAGAATCCGCATCTTAGGTGTGCTTCTGGCAGAGCCTAGATGGAGACATCGGATGTGTCTCCAGCTCACTTCTTCTTCCATAAGTAGGCACAGGGGCAAGTCAAGGCTCCCGCTCAAGTTCTAAGAGTGCACATAGTTTGTGAAATTGAACTTACATTATATAGAGAGTTTCATATACTCATGGTAAACACACACAGTGTGCAATGAACATTCTTTTATAGGGAACTTTATCTCAGATTATTTTCTCATGGGAAATTCCTTGATTGGTAAATATTTCATTTTAGGATTTATACTTTTATTGCAAACATACTGACAATTTACCATATTGCTCTGGAAACATGATGCCAGTTTCTTAAATATGTAGACAAATCGTGAATGCTCTATCTTCAGAGAAAAAGGCCTGTGAAGAGTAAGATCTTGAATGCACAAGAAAGAAGGGAAAATGCTTGGTGAAAGTTCTACCTTGCTAAGGGAAGAGACCTTACTCTGATAAATATAAGAAAATAAGGACGATTACAAATGCTCAAGTTTATAGGTTGAACTAGTGAAAATTTAAGAGTTTATATCTAATAAAATTAGAAGTGTTGGTATTTTAACCATGTACATACACAAATATACATTTTAAACACTATCTTTGAAATTAGAAAGGTAGGCCAGGAGTGATGGCTCCTGCCTATAATCCCAGCACTTTGGGAGGCCGAGGTGGGAGGATTGCTTGAGCCCAGGAGTTCAAGACCAGCCTGGGCAACATGACAAAACCCTGTCACTATAAAAAAATACAAAAATTAGCCAGGCATAATTTGTGACCCTGTAGTCCCAGCTATTTGGGAGGCTGAGGTGGGAGGATACCCCAGGAGGTTGAGGCTGCAGTGAGCCATGATCATGCCATTGCCCTCCGGCCTGGGAGACAGAGTAAGACCCTGTTTCAAAAAATAAAATAAAAATTAAATTAAATTAGAAAACAAACAAACACACTTTGCATTAGCAACTGGTACATCCTACCCACTGGTGTTGTAGGATGGGCAATTTAAAAATTGAGGCTTCGGGAGGCTGAGGTGGGCAGATCACCTGAGGTCGGGAGTTTGAGACCAGCCTGACCAACAAGGAGAAACCCCATCTCTACTAAAAATACAAAATTAGCTAAGTGTGGTGGTGCATGCCTGTAATCCCAGTTAATTGGGAGGCTGAGCCAGAAGGATCACTTGAACCCAGGAAGTGGAGTTGTGGTGAGCCAAGATTGCGCCATTGCATTCCAGCCTGGGCAACAAGAGTGAAACTCAGTCTCAAAAAAAAAAAAAAAAAAAAAAAAAAAGATTGAGGCTATTGGGACTGTTTCAGAGGAATTAAGAAAATAGTTCATCAAACTCATGTCCTCAAAATATACTTTATGTACTCTGGCAGTAGCTTACAACTGGAAAAATACTTAACTTGGTGTTACTACTTTTTCTTAGTAAATAACCCAATTATGCAATAAGTCCTACTAAGAACTCCCTTAAATTTTTTTCTCTATTTATCTTGTAGGAATTAAAATTTTTCCTATTAATTTCATATTACATTTATTCACATAAAACAAGGTAGTTATCACTATTTCAATAGATGTAGTAATTAGAATCTATCTTCAAATTTACAGCTTACACATTTAGTGCATCTATGAAATAACTATGTGCTCTGAACTTGAAAAATCTTTATTGCTTCACCCTTTACAGAAATAAACTATTAACTTCCTGAATGACCCCATGAGAAAGACACATAGTGGAGAAGATGAATACTTTAAAAATCTTTTCATATAGATGGATAAGGGAAAATGCATCTACTGATGGTTCACATATTGCATTTTCTGAGTGCCATCATTTATTTCAAGCGAAGCATTGTAACAACATTCATGCTAAACAACAACTTTCACAGAGTTTTTCCTATCCACAGCTGACCTCTAAACCGAAGCAGGTTACTGGATGGAAGCAAACACTGACTCTATGCGGGAAATCCAGTCTTCGTATGGCCTGGAGAGATTTAGAGAACAGTCTTTAAAATCTATGGGAAATGCAGAGACAATCCATAACAGGAAATTCCTTTCAATGTAGACATGTCTTCACCTGGCAGCTTACTAGAGAAAAGCTGAAGAAGAACTATGTCTTCCTAAGAAATGTTCATTTGTATTTATCAAATTAACATTAAAGTATTAATTTTATTTTGTAGTATACAATTTTCCCTGTCTCTATCAGTATCATCTTTTATTTGTGAGTGAATTTCATACTATTTAGAAGCTTCTGACTTCTGGGAAACTAAGATAAAAAGTTTCTGTTGCACGTGTGTGTGTGTGTGTGTGTGTGTGTGTGTGTGTGTGTAGACAGTCTTGATCTGTCGTGCAGGCTGGAGTGCAGTGGCGCAATCTCAGCTAACTGCAACCTCTGCCTCCTGGATTCAAGTGATTCTCCTGCCTCTGCCTCCCAAGTAGCTGGGATTACAGGTGTGCACCACCACTCCTGGCTAATTTTTGTAGTTTTAGTAGAGATGGGGTTTCACCATGTTGGCCAGGCTGGTCTTGACCTCAGGTGATCCACTGCCTCAGCCTCCCAAAGTGCTGGGATTATAGGCATGAGCCACCACACCTAGCTAAGCTTAGCATCCACATTTTCCTTCTTTTTCAGCAATAAAGCTCCATAAAACTAAAGGTAAGCATGAAACCAAGTGTTCCCCAATGAGATCTATGTGGAAGTACTGCACAGACTGCCACAGAGTCTCCTTAAGATTGTGACTGTCTCTGTCCTTTTCTCCTTCTTGACATTTGGAATGAGTCCCTGATGGTAGGAGCTCCAGTTGCCATCTGAGACCATGAGGTGACCTGAAGATGATGGAGCAGAGCTGAAAAGAGGGAACTGGATCCCAGAAGACTTTTCAGACCTGTCATTTTCCCTCTGAATTTTCTACTCAAGGCTTAATTTGAGAAAGAAAGAAATGTCCATTATGTTTAAGCTAGTGGTACCTCAGATTTTCTATTAGATCCAGCTAAGCTACTCCTAGCCACTTCATTCATTCTAGTTTATATCATCTAGGGGGTTAACATCATCTCAACCTCTGCCATTGATTGTTCCATGTCAGGCCATGAAATAGCAATCAAGGACCACAAAATGAAACTCCAAGTGCCAAGGTGGGGACTCCAATGAGCTAAAAGAATACACACCCAGAATTGCTACAATTTGCTAAGAGTAAGCCAAAAAGCCAGAGTTTTGAAAACATGCTATCTTCTGATTTTAAAATGTGTGATTAAATTAGACACACACACACACACACACATACACACACACACACGCCAAGTGAAATGCACCCTTGGAATGAATATGACTTTACAGCCATGGTTTACATTCTCTGGGTTACACTGTTTGGCTTTACGTCTTGTGTAACAGTTTAGCAACCCTGGACATGGAATCCCCTACCTCTCCCTAGCTTTTGATACCTACCTCCAGATGTAATATAG
This sequence comes from Theropithecus gelada, assembly GCF_003255815.1. NCBI lineage: Eukaryota > Metazoa > Chordata > Mammalia > Primates > Cercopithecidae > Theropithecus > Theropithecus gelada. Next base: position 30,545,548 of record NC_037683.1, on the reverse strand, counting down.
TAAGATACAGAGAAAGAGGGGTTACAAAAAGACCAGGTGATAAATCAGAAGACTGGATAGACAGTCTTTGGCATTTACTTAGCTATGTGATTTGTGTGTAATTATGGTCATTGTTAAGAGAAATTCTCTCTATGCACATTTGTATCATTAGGTCATTGGTGGAGAATTTTCCTACCCTTTGGCCACAGCTGTGAGGGAGGACAAAGCAGTTGGCTCTCTCCACGTGTCTAAGCATTCACAGTCTTTGACCAAGCATTTTCATGATGTATTTCAACCAAACAGAATATAATACTGGCAGCCAATAATAAGAAGTGCCTTTAACAGTAGCAGTAGGTACACATTCTTATTACATACCAGTGTCGTATATGCAGGAAATAACAAAACTAATAAACAAAATACACGTAATGCGAGATTAAGAAAAAATTTGAATTCGACATTTAAGAATTATTCACTGTCTCTTGAAATTAAAAATTTTAGGCCAGGCACAGGGACACACACTCGTAATCCCAGCACTTTGGGAGGTCGAGGTGGGCATATCACTTGAGCCCAGGAGTTCGAGACCAGCTTGGAAAACATGGCAAAACCTCATCTTTACTAAAAATACAAAATTTAGCCAGGTGTGACGCTGAGATGGCGCCACTGCACTCCAGCCTGGGTGACAGAGGGAGACCCTCTCTCTCTCTCATAAAAAACCCCAAAAAACAAAAAATGAGTACTACTTTTTTGCCTGGGAAATACATGTGAGGTCTGGAATTGTTGTAGGTACTGAGGATTTATTTATTCATTATTCATTCATTCCATTCCATTCTATTCCATTCCATTTATACTTCTAAAATTCTGATAAGGTTGAAAAAGAGATTCCTATGTAATACTAGAGATGATTTGAGAATTGTTCAAAAGCTTAGAAGCACAAAAGAGAGAACATTTCCAGACGTACATTTGGAAATATATCTTTTCAGCATAAAGAACTTAGCTGCTGCAACAGTGAGCGATTCTTGATGTTAAAACTATCCTCTGAGTGTGGAACAACTGAGTCCACTGCAGATTACATAAGTGCCCCCACCCCTTCCCATAGAAAAGAAGAACCCAAACTTTCCTTATTGCTTCAGCACTGGGGCCATCAGAGACCACTGCAAAACATACAAAGGCTATTATCAGCCTATTGTATGAACAAACTCTAGTGGCATCTCACAGATCTTCAGGGTTTGTTAGAAAACATAAAAGGAGACACTTTCTTCCCATAAGCCTGGGAGAGAAGATTAATCTCTAGGTAAAGGTGTGAATATCTACCAGTGTGGACACATCATGGATGAGGCTCTTTCCCTGAGCTAGGAAGCACTTCCGCCCATGTATTCCCAGTCCTCTGACCATCTAAAGCTTGGATGTTTGGCGAGACAGCACATTCTCCACCAGAGGATCACATTTCTGGAATTCTGGAACAATGAGGAAAGCAGATTTTTTTTTTTTTTTTTCCTCAAAGGAAGCTTCATGCTATGTTTGTTTAACGGATATTTAGCAAAAGCGAAGTGGAAAATGAGGGGCTCTGGTTTTATTTTGATGTGAAATATGTAGGATTAAGAAGAGCCTGGCATTCACAGTGGGGCCAATCCAAACATATTCACTTTAGGTAAAGGTAAGTTATAAACACATGGCAGGAAGTAAAACCAAGAAGAAGGTCGTTATGAGGTAATTACTCCCCTGCAACAAACAGTTGAAGAGCTTTTTGTTAATTCTGTAGAAGGATTTCATGTAATTAAGTTCAAGGTGCTAAACTTTCCCCCAGGCTATTGATTGTGTACTAATTACAGAATTCACTGCTTTAGTCCTTGTGCTCTTTGAAGAGTGCTATGGGGTGGTGTCTGAAGAGTAAACGTCTACACTACATTTTACCCATTCAAATCAGGTGTGATAATCGTGAGTACCCATTCATATACTACCCCTCGAGTTGTCCAATTCTGACACCAAATAATAATCATTTAAAAAGTGAAGCAACACTGTTATCCTTTTTGTCTGGTCAGTCCCATCTGCTGAGAAATAACAGCAAGTTTCATGTTGTTAAAGAAAATTCTACATCTCCCAGTTTTTACATAAGAGGAATAAGATGTCTCCCTGAGGGGTAACTGTGTGCGTGCAAGGTGTGCCTATGCACCATACATGTTTATGTGTTTGCCTGTGATTGTGTCAGGGCACAGTTGTGTGAGCATTCAGTTTCAAACAGAAAAGCTTTGAAAAACTAATTTTTCCAGGGAGTAATTAATAAACTCAAAAATATCCCTGTGATTTTCAATTTCACACAAAGGCTAGGTCACAATCAGTTATAATATTACCATTCTGCACACATGCGGGAATCTGATGAATGATCTCATTTCCATGGTGAAATGTACAAAGTTTCAGGTCAAAACTCACACAAGACAGCTTACCATTTTCAAACTAGCTTGGTCGCTAAATGCTTCTGCCTGATCCCTATGCAAAAATTCAAGCCTCAACCAACACCATTTCTAAACGTTGGTCGTCTTCCACCAATTTTCTCTAAATCTTATATTTTAGTTATATCTAAGAATGCTCATCAGAGGCTTGGAAAAGTTACAATGAAGACACGTAAGCTTCCAGTTTAGACAGGGACTGAGCCAGCTGACCTTCTTTTGTACCTTCTCATAGCCCAACCAAAATGAGAAAAAATAAAAATAAAAATGAAGTCAAAGGGAAGACCAGCTAATACAAACTTTTGAGAAATCCCTGCTTGTTAGATTACAAATGGATCCAGGTTGAAGAGCAGCACTGGGAACCTTGTTGGCAATTTCACTTTCCAAGACAGGATGTAGTACTTGGAAGGGGAAAGCTGAAGACAGAGTAGGTCTTGAGGGGAGCACTGTGTACTCGACTCATTACCCATTTTACTGTTTTGGATCAACATTCTCAGAGGCCCTGGGCAAGTCTGGCCAAGCCAAACAGAGGAGCTGGTACCTGGCAGGTTTTTCCCTGATGCAGCAGGGTTCTTCCTTGATGGAGTAGACCATGGCATTAGGAATAAGGCCAGCCTTCAGGACCTCATGAGTATTTAGAGCGGAGACCAGGTCCAACAGGGAACAAGAGCTGCAAAACTATACCCTGCGTGGCGTGACTGCTTCAACACACAGAGAGCATTTTTAGGGTAGCTATTTCATCTCTTAAAGGCAAAAGTCTTTAAACCTTCATAAACGATGAAAACAGCACAAATGAAAAGAAAAATAGATCCAAAAGACTAACAAAACATTTGTTGCTATCACCTTAAACAAAATTAAAGCACTGAGAAAAAATATTTGCCACATACTTGGGTCACTGACAGCTCAGGGTTAATACCATTAAGATTTAAAGAGCATTTGCAAATCAATAAGAAAGAGAGCCATCCCCAGTTAAAAACTGGATAATAATCCTCAAATATCTTAATGGGTATTCAAAAAAAAGGAGCTATATGTGGACAATAACATATTTTTTCAATATTCAGCCTCACTAATAGGGAAATGCAATTTAAAATGGGACTCCATTTCTCACTTAGAAAGTTGGGGGGTTGGGGGTGGAATCTTCAAATGATATTAGCCTGCACTGGCTGGTCTGCACCCCAGGTCCTGACACTGTCACTGCATGTGGAGGGCAGGTTGGCACCATTTTCTGCAGAGCAACTTGACACATGTATTAAATGCCTTAAAAAACATGAATATTCTTTGGTGCAATAATGGCACTTCAAGAATCTGCATTAAGGAAATGATTAGAGATATGGGCAAAGATTTAGTTATACAATGTTTGTAACAGCGTAAATATATAATAATAGGTAGTCTCTCTCTCTCTCACACGCACACACACACACACACACGAAAGCACATTCTATAGTGGAAAACTGTATGACCATGAAAAATAATGATAGTAGAAATACGTTCCTTATTTTGGAAAGAAAACTGAAATATATGGTGGGAATACAAAGTCAAATTACAAGAGGATGTACAATTGAATCCTTTTTTCTGGGTAAACATAATTTATGCATAATATATGTATGAAAACATGTCTGTTACCTAGACAACTGAATAAAGTCAAGGAAGCTATGTACCAAACTATGACAGTGTATTTCCAGGAAATAGTTTTCCTGATTATTTTATTTTCTACAATAAACATTTATTATCAGCAAAATAAAATGTATATAAAGAGAGAAAAAAAGAATCAAAGAGGCTTCAACAAAAATCCAAACATAGAAGGCATATTTTTAAAAATCAATGTTTCTATACATCAAGAAAAGTTGTGTGAAATTTAATTTTAAAAGATGCTATTCATGACAGTAATATCGAACAGAATATATTTACATATAAATATGAAAAATACATACAGGACTTAATTTCTAAAAATCTACAACTTTGTTAAGGATTATGCATAAATGTATATGTGTAAAGAATACGCATAAATGCTATTAAGCAAATTATATGAACCAAATAGTGCTGGGTCAACTGCTAATTTATTCGAAAAATAAAATTAGACATCTTTGTCATACTATGCACAAAAGTAAGTTCCAGATGGATTAAACTGTTAAATAGAACACTATTTCTCTGATTTGGGAAATGAGAAGGCTATTCTAAGACTTTGAGAAAATATAAGGTCTTACACTTTTGAAATGGAAGAATTATTACTATAAAATATAAATAATCCCCAAGTTAATTCAATATTTTCTATATTGAAATCAAAATCCTTACTGACTTCATTGGTAATATGTAAAAATGAATTTAAAATTCATATTAAATAATAAGTGGGTATTAACTAGAAAAAGAAGAGATGTTTAAAAAGGAGAATTTGCACTACCAGATATTTAAATATGTTGTAAAGTTACAATAGTTAAATCATTTTGGCAATGATACAAATGACATAGAAAATGGGAGGAAATAGAAAGCCAGGAAGAGATCAAATACCCATAAGCATTTACCACATGTAAAACGTGACATTCAGTTAAATTGGAAAAGGACAGATGGCTATTAAGCAAGTAGTGCTGGAACAACTGGTTAACTATTTATTGTTAAAAATTAAATTAGACCTCTTTGTCATACCATACACAAAAATAAATTCCAGATGGATTAAGCTGCTACATGGAAAACTATTTCTCTGATTTGGGAAATGAGAGAGCTATTCTAAAACTATGAATATAGGATCTTAAGGAAAATGTTTGATAGATTTGAGTGTATAAAAATGTAAACCATTCATCTAACAACATTTCCATAAACAAAAATAAAAGGCAGTGAACTGGAAAAACATTTGCAGCATATACACAAAATAATTACTGGCCTCATATATAAAGAGCTTTGGCAAATCATTAAGAAAAAAAATAAGCCAATGTGCACTATAATGGCAAAATGGGCAAAAACTATGATAATTATCAAAGGACAAAATACAAATGTCCAGTAGATGTACTGGAAAATGTTCATCCTCAAAAATCAAAAATGTGTATTTGCTAAAATGATGCCTCTATCACATCTTAAATTGACAAAGATATTAAAAGATAGTATATGATATTGGTGAATATGTGACAAATTTACTGCTGATATACTCTGCTGATGAGAATATAAATTTATACAACCCTCCAAGGGAGAAATGGACAATATGTATCAAGAAGTTACAAATGTTCCTAACCTTTAGTTCGAGAACTCTTACAGAAATTCTTCCTAAAGATGTAAACAAAAGAGTCCACAAATATTTATGTTCACGATAACTTAGTAAGGAAAAATCCTAAGTGTCCAACAATAGATGATTGTTGCATGCAATGGAATAGTATGCAGCTAATGTAGAACATTTTAATTAGGATATAACAAATGAGGCCGGGCGCGGTGGCTCAAGCCTGTAATCCCAGCACTTTGGGAGGCCGAGACGGGTGGATCACGAGGTCAGAAGATCGAGACCATCCTGGCGAACACGGTGAAACCCCGTCTCTACTAAAAAATACAAAAAACTAGCCGGGCGAGATGGCGGGCGCCTGTAGTCCCAGTTACTTGGGAGGCTGAGGCAGGAGAATGGCGTAAACCCGGGAGGCGGAGCTTGCAGTGAGCTGAGATCCGGCTACTGCACTCCAACCCGGGCGACAGAGCGAGACTCCGTCTCAAAAAAATAAAAAATAAAAATAAAAAAAATAAAAAATAAAAAAAAATAAAACAAATGAAAAATGTAGGCTACAAAACAGCAAGATACCAATTTGGTTAAAAGTATGAATGGATGCACATACTCGGCAACTGTTCAACAACCTGCAAACAATGGCTTTTTTAAAATGATGAAATTTTAGGTTTTTCTTTTTTCCCTTTCCCTCCTTTTTGTTTAATTCATTCTACAAACACTGGTTTGCTATTATGTGTTAGAATTTCTATATGTTCCTTTTTTCCCCCACTGAATATGAATTAATTTGTAACCAGAAACACAGACACATTTTATAAAAGTCCGACGTCCCAAACTGACTTCCTCTTCCAGATGTTAAAAATCTAATAGAGGATTGGAGCAAAAATAGGAAGGGCAAGAATCTTACATTGAAAGCATAACATAACTTTAAAAAGAATTGGGGTTACGCTCAGATCACTCCATGTCCTACCTTTAGAAACACTTTGTAAACCATACTCACCTGTTTCAGCTTGGATGCCTCTGCTCCTACAAATGTGAATGTGATTAGCGTCTCAAGGATCCCTTCTTAACAGGTCCTCAAAGCCAACTATTTAAGGAACCTGACATCTCTCTAAGCGTTTAAAAATCCATTATCCCATTGGAGCCCCCACAATAATAACAGGGGGGTAAGCTATGACTCTAGTTTTGTGGATGGGGACGCCGGACTTGGGGAGGTTATGCCTTGCCCAGGACTGAACCCCGGGTTAGAGACGGGCAGGCAGCGGTGAGTGGGAAGGGCCTGGGGACTAGGGCCGGGGCCGGGAGGGGCGGGCACCTTACCGCGGCTTGCTGGAAGGCGCCCTTGGTGTAGGTGCCGCCACCCCGGTAGGAGATGGCAGGGATCTCTTGGAGGAGCAGCGCGCACTTGTGCTGGCGCGCGCGGCGGGTGGAGATGTAATCGACGCGCGGCACCACGTAGTTCTTGGACGAGAAGGTCACGATGGCCACGCGCGTGGCCGTGGGCACCACGGGGAAGTCGGATAGCAGCTTGCGGACGAACATGAGCTCGCTGCGGAAGTTGACTTCGCCCACGCTGGACGAATCATCCACCAGGAAGACGAGCTCCAGGCGCTCGCTGAGCTCCCGCAGCCGCCGCACGCGTCGCCGGAACGCCTGGCCCAGCCGCTCCACTCTGCTCCCCGCCGCTTCGTCGCCAGGAGCCGGCGGCGCTGGGAGACTCCCGGGGGCCCCCGGCGCGGTCTCGGGGAAGAGGCGGAAGCTGAAATTGCGCGACGGGGACATCTGCTGAAAGGTCGCCCAGCCCGAAACTAGCGCCAGACCCCAGCAACAAAAGGCCAGGCGAGGCCACATCGCGCTGGAGACAGAGCGGCTGCCCCGGAGCGCAGGCGGCGGCTCCGGCGGGAAGAGGCGCCCTGCGGCCCGACTCGCAGAGGGGCGTGCGCGGAGCGGGGCGCGGGGCAGCGGCCAAGAGCCTCAGCGCCTTTTCATCTGACACTGGGGACAGACACAATCCAGACTCCTCAGCAGCTCGGAAACTCCGGAGGGAACGGCGCGCGCTCTCTACCCCTCTCGCTCTCCTCTTTTTTTCTTCCCTCTCTCCTCCTCCTCTCTCTCCCTGAAGCCTATAAAATGTTTGAAGAAAGGGGGCAGTCAAGAAAAATCTCCCGCTTCCCTCCTTCTCTCCCTCTCTCCCTCTCCCCGCTCCTGTCTCCTTTCTGTATCTCTGACTCTATCTCCCTCCTCCCCCTCTCATTCTCCTCCCGGGATCAAGCCAAAGGCTCGGAGATTCCATGACACCAGAACCCCGCGTCTGTCAGGCTGTCAACATTCCCGCAGCAAGCGCACCAGCGCCGAAGCCCTGATTGATCCCATATGTCTGGCAGGAGCTGCAGAGGAATTCACTGGAGATGGATCCAGATACCGAGAGTGCCACAGTAATTGGAAACACTTTGTAGACGAAAACATAGACGCGGGCTGGCCAGGGAGTTGAAAGCATCCTTTGAAAACTGCTTGCTCACCTTTTGTGTTTCTCTTCCCCCATTCAGTGTCCCAAAGCCCTCACCAAATAGATGATTGTACAATTTTCCTGATGGGGATTTCTAATCAGTGGTGTGTGTGAGCGTGCAGACCCTTGAGGGCCCCCTCAGATCACACCATAAAGGGGTTGCATCTAACCTTATGCATTCCATAGGAATGATTTGTCATGGTGCTTCAGTCGTGAATTTATTCATTCTTTCCTGATTTTAACAAATACTTTTTGAATGCCCATTGTGTGCCAGGAGCTATGTGAGGCACTGTAAATATAAGGAACAAAAATTGACACGGATTCTATCCTTAAGGAACTTAAACGGTAACAAGTCAGGTGACCATTAACCAGATAGTAACATACAAAATATATGTAATGACAACTGACCATGCTAAATAAAGGAGAGTTTAGGTAGACAGACTTGACTTTGGAGAGGCCGGAGAAGCCTTCTCTGAGGACGGAAAGTTTGTGCTGAAATCTGAAGCATGAGTAGGGGGTCCCCAAACCCCTGTCATGTGCTGTTGATCTATTTCAACAGATAAGATCGACCTGGCTTTGAATGATACCTGGCATATATCTGCTTTGAAACAAGTTGCTACCTGGGGTAGTTTTTCCAAAGCAGGACCCCCAAAGGGGATAGCACACGGGTAAAGGAAAGGTGCACTTTGCATGAGGGTGGGACCTTTGGTTAAAAGATTCCAGCTAGGAGTCAGGAATCCTGTGTAGATCAGCCTACAGTTATGTAAACCACCTGAACTGAGTCACTTCCAATCCTTGGCTTCAGCATCAATATCTATTTCATGATGGAATTCAGTGATCTCAGTTTCCTCTGTTTCTAATAGTGAAAGATTTAACTCCATCTGTACTTACCAAAATACTTTCAGTGACAAGCATCACAATGTATTGGTTAATACGTTAGGGCTCTGGCATCAGTTTTCCTGGGCGAAATCATGACTCTGCCATTTACTAGTTGTATAGCCTTGACTCAGTTTGTTCATTTGTAAAATGGAGTAATAACGGTAACATATTAAGGGCTGTCGTAAGGATTAAGTCATAAAAAAGTAAAATTCTTAGGACAGTGCTTGGAACATAGGAGGTACTCAATAAATGCTGGCTGGTTGCTCTTATTGCCACCTTTAATCATGAATGTTCTTCAAATCATTTTCCTAACAATACTTTATTGACCACCTACTATGTCCCAGCATGTAAGATACTGAGGATTTAAAGGTGAAAAGCATTAGAAAAGAACATAGATTTGCAAACAATTACAAAGCAGTAGGATGATTGCAACAGCAGAGAAGGAGGAGCAAGGAGGAGAAAGATCTCATTCTTCCTGGGAAATGAGTAAGACCTCATTTGAGTTGGGACTTTTTTTAAAAAAAAGAGAATGGTTTTCCAAATTTCGTCTACTCTGTGTTATTTAAAACACATCATGAAGCGCTTTATGTGCAAAGCACCGTGGCATCTGCAATGTGTGCCATCTCCTGTGTTCCCCGCACAAACCAAGGAGGTATGCAATTGCTTTAGAACTCTTGCTGCAAGTAAGTGGCACCCAATGTCTCCTCATTTAAACAAAAAGGGGTTTCTTTGTTCGTATAACTAAACTAGGGAAAGGGCAGAGGGTAGAGCTGGTCTCAAGAAGGCTTAGAAAAGTAAATTAAAAATAGGTCTTTAATTTTTCTCTCACTTTGGCTTCTCTTTGGATGCCACATTTAGTCTCTTCTTCAGATTTATAACCTGAGAAAGACTTTTACCCCACAAACTCAAGTTAAGAGTATTTTGAGAGGTCTGCCATAGGCCTAGGCACATTCAAAGCTCTCTGGATAATTCTGACACATGCCCTGAGGGTGAATGCCTAAGAACAGCACTCTGGCATTGTGTACCTCCAACAAGATGAACAGTCAGGCCTATGTTACTTATCCTCATGGTAAGAGAGTGGGGACACATCAATTAGAGAAGTCCTGCCTGAGTGTTATTAAGACTGCTGCTCCAACTCTTGCCACTGCTTCCCAGTGCTCTGTAGTCCCTTCTACTCTCTAGTCTAAAGCAGTGGTTCCCAGCAGGAGGAATTTGCATGTCTCACTCCCAGGAATCTTAGGCAATGTCTGGAGACATTTGGCGGATGAGGCAGTACTACTGGCATCTAGTGTGTAGGGGTAAGGGGTGCAACTAAACCTCCTACAATGCACTAGCAGCCCCCACAACAAAGAATCATCTAGCCCCAAATGACAATAGTGGTGAAGTTGAGAAACTTGGGCCTATACCACAGTAATAGATGCAGAAGATGATAAAAACTTGTTAGACTAAAAATTAAGATTAGAAAGGCTGGGCACAGTGGCTCACACCTATAATCCCAGCACTTTGGGAGGCTGAGGCGGGTGGATCATTTGAGGTCAGGAGTTGGACACCAGCCTGACCAATATGGTGAAACCCTGTCTCTACTAAAAATACAAAAAAAAAAAAAAAATAGCTGGGCATGGTGACACATGCCTGAAGTTCCAGCTACTCGGGAGGCTGAGACAGGATGGTCACTTGAACCCAGGAGGTGGCAGTTGCAGTGAGCCGAGATCGCACTACTGCACTCCAGCCTGGGCGCCAGAGTGAAACTCTGACTCCAAAAAAAAAAAAAGAAAGAAAGAAAGAAAGAAAGAAAAAGCAACTTAAAGGTATAGAAATGACAACATGGACCTGAAGTGCAAAAAAACCTATCCTGACTTCATCTCATGAAATAAAGACTTCTTGGGGGGAAAAAAAATGTGTTGGTGGGCTAGGGCAAGAGGCATGCATTATATTCTTCTCACCACCTAACTGTGATTCAGAGTCCCACATTTTGTTCAATCAGGAATGGAACCTCAATCCTGTCTACCCATTGGGACCTCTGCTTTAGTTGAGGACACCAGCTCTACCCTCACTTCACAGCACCCATCTTTCTACATTGAAGCAGATACTGTGAAGAGATAAGTTGCAATGTGCATTTGGGGAAGGATGGAAGAGGGACCGAGGAAGAAAGCAGAGAGGGGTGCTGGCAAAGATCCACCTGAGATATACCAAGCATCAAGTCCAGTCATGGGAGCAGAGGCAGGAAAAATGTCTGTTTCCACGCATGCTAGTTGTCATGTTTTGTTTTGTTTTGTTTTAAAAACAAAACTATAACACAGTATCAGTGAATCACAGTGGCAGGCAGTGAAGATAGGAGGAAGATGCCACCTTGTGACTGCATTATGACTGTATTTATAAGAATATCTTTCTGCCGTGAATTTAACAAAGACATTCTCTCACATACAGAGGTTGGGAACATCTGCCACTCTATATTTTTTCTTTTTTAAAATTGGTTTTTTGGGGAACAGGTAAGTTCTTTAGTGATGATGTGTGAGATTTTGATGCACCCATCATCTAAGCAGTATACACTGAACCCAATTTGTAGTCTTTAATCCCTCAGCCCCTTCCCACCCTTTCCCCCGAGTCCCCAAAGTCCACTGTGTCATTCTTATGCCTCTGCATCCTCATAGCTTAGCTCCTGCTTATGAGTGAGAACATACGATGTTTGGTTTTTTCCTTCCTGAGTTACTTCACTTAGAATAGTAGTCTCCAATCCCAGCCAGTTGCTGCAAATGCTATTAGTTTATTCCTTTTTATGTCTGAGTAGTATTTCATCATTCACAGTTTCTTATCCACTCATTGATTAATGGGCATTTGGGCTGGTTCCACATTTTTGCAATTGCAAATTGTGCTGCTATAAACATGCCTGTGCAGGTATCTCTTTCTTTTCCTCTTTTCTTCTGCTATAAACATGTCTGTGCAGGTATCCTCTTTCTTTTCCCACCCAGTAGTGGGATTGCTGGATCAAATGGTAGTTCTACTTTTAGTTCTTTATGGAATTGCCACACTGTTTTCCATAGTAGTTGTACTAGTTTACAATCCCACTAGCAGTGTAGAAGTGTTTCCTGTTTACCGCATCCACCTTAACATCTATTATTTTTTTATTGTGACTATTCTTGCGGGAGTAAGGTGGTATCTCATTGTGGTTTTGATTTGCATTTCCCTGATGATTAGTGATGTTGAGCATGTTTTTATATGTTCATTGGCCATTTGCATATCTTCTTTTGAGAATTGTTTATTCATGTCCTTTGCCCATTTTTTATGGGATTGTTTTTTCTTTCTTGCTGATTTGTTTGGGGTCATTTTAGATATTAGTCCTTTGTCAGATGTATAGATTGTGAAGATTTTCTCCCGCTCTGTGGGTTGTCTGTTTACTCTCCTGTTTATTTTGCCATGCAACAGCACTTTGGTTCAATTAAGTCCCAGCTATTTGTTTGTATTAATATTTATTTGTATTTGTATTTGTTGCATTTGTTTTTGGGCGCTTGGTCATGAAACTCTTGCCTAAACCAATGTGTAGAAGGGTTTTTCCAATGTTATCTTCTAGAATTTTTATGGTTTCAGGTCTTAGATTTAAGTCCTTAATCCATCTTGAGTTGATTTTTGTATAAGGTGAGAGATGAGGATCCAGTTTCATTCTCCTACATGTGGCTAGCCAATTATTCCAGCACCATTTGTTGAATAGGGTGTCCTTTCCCCACTTTAGCTTTTTATTTGCTTTGTCAAAGATCAGTTGGCTGTAAGTACTTGGATCTGTTTCGGGGTTCACTATTCTGTTCCATTGGTCTATGTGTATTTTTTTTTTTTTTTTTTTTTTTTTTTTTTTTTTTTTTT